>NC_061104.1:3859355-3881855 GCF_015104395.2 Macrobrachium nipponense
CTTCACTGCTTAAAAGCATTTGCTAAGAGGACCAGAGAGCTGACCTCCTCCTCTCTCTCTCTCCTTCTATATATACCTATATATATTATATATATATATATAGATATATATATATTATATATCCTATATAATATATAAAAAAAAAAGAAGGCTCTCTCTCTTCCCTCTTGTATACAAAACTTACTAATAAACCACAACTTCCCCAGTAAGGAACTTCCGAAGTTTAACGGTGATGCCCTCGGCACCCGCAGTGCCACGCCAAAGCGGGGGGAAGTTTCGCTCCCCCCCCCCCACCCCTCTTCTCTCTAGGCATTAACTTCTTCCCAAACTTCTACGACCAAGACCTTAACTTTGAAGAGAGGAGGCAGCGAAGTTGAAGAGGAGCTGAGAAAAGCTAGTATCTGCTTTCGTGTTTTATAATTTATTTTTTAATTCATAGTCTTTTTTTAAAGATAACATTATTTAAAGCGATATCTAAAAGACTTTTTTTTAAGTTTTAATTATTTTTGTTTAACGATAATTGTCTTAGGTTTAAAAAAATAATATTAATTATTGTGATATTTAAAAGGTTTTTTAAAGTTTTAAATATCATTGTTTGAGATAATGTTAATTGATTCGATATTTAAAATTGAAAGGTTAACATAAATCTGGAAGGACTTGGAAATAATTATCACAATAAAACCATAATTTTGAAATGAAAACCAGTGTGATACAATTGTACAATTAACCATGTTTGATTGTACAATAAACCAAGTACATTAGTAAAATTAACAAAGTACAACTGTATAACTAACCATGTTAAATTGTAATATATTACTTTTACCTAGTAGAATTGGAAAATGAACAATGTTAAAATTGTTATTTTGTAAAATACACAAGAATAATTAACCATGTTAAACTGTAAAACAATGCAATTAATCATGTTAAATTGCAAAATCTTAAAACAATACAATTAACCTTGTTAAATTGCAAAGTCTTAATACAATACAATTAACGAGGTTATATTGTAAAAAAAAATACAATTAACCATGCTAAATTGTACGATTGTCAAACGACACAATCAACCTCGTTAAAATGCAAATTCTTAAAACATGAAAATTAACCACGTGAAATCGCGAAAAAATACAATGAACCATGTTACGTTACAAAATAGCACTACATAATTAACCAAGTTAGACGGAAAAAAATTAACAACAATGAAATTAACCGTCGAGATACCGCGACCCAATCAATCATTCATACCTTTGCTGAGGGGCACAGGTGCAAGGCGTTTCCACCTTGAAGGCATGAATAATTCAACCTATACCTGGGAGAGAGAGAGAGAGAGAAATCAATAGAGAGAGAGAGAGAGAGAGAGAGAGAGAGAGAGAGAGGGGTCACCAAGACACACCTTGGCTCATTATACCTGACTATATTGTCCTCGGATTCAACAGGTAAATGACTTTGTGGTCTTCAGTAAATATTGGCTGGCTGCTTTCCCTGCAACAAATGCAATTGCAAGCACAAGCATGATCAACAGCATGCTGCAAAGCTGCTGCTGCAGTTCGTCAGCAGTGCACAGCAGGACGACACAGCAACACAGCAGGACAGCATCAGTCCCAAAAGCCATCTCACAGCAGGTATTAAGTTAGTGGGAGATTTTTACGCTCGCGCATCATGTATACTTTGAAGTCGAGAGAGAGAGAGAGAGAGAGAGAGAGAGAGAGAGAGAGAGAGAGAGAGATAAATTAACATTTATATTCCAACCACGAAATTCCATAAAAAAATAGAATAAAAAAAAAGTTCCTGAGATGGTAAATCCGGGTTACGTAAACAAAAGCACCCTCTACTCGTCACTCACCTGTTTCTCAGTAACCCGGAAGTAGCAGCGTGAGATGAGTAATAATAATCATTTTCCTGACCAATGAGATTCTGCCTCCTCAACAATGAGGGAGAGAGAGGGTGAGGGAGGAAAGATTGAGGGAGAGAAGGTGAGGAGAAAGAATGTCAAGGTAGATCTTTTTTTTGTAATGTCTGGGAATAAATGTAGTTTGTTATCAATAACAGAGTTATTTTAGGGATTCTCTCTCTCTCTCTCTCTCTCTCTCTCTCTCTCTCTCTCTCTCTCTCTCTCTCTCATGAATGAATATATAAATTATGGCAAAGACATGTTCTCTATGAATTTGACAAGTAATTATGAATATTAATATATCGGCCATATTCAGCATAATGGCATGAAAAATCTCTCTCTCTCTCTCTCTCTCTCTCACACCACACATAAACTTATATCAAAGTTATACTCTACTGATACATATACCAGTGTTATAAATCATTAAGACTTCAAACAATATTCGCATATGAGGCAAAGCAGAATATACGATACGATAAATACGAAGGAAATAAAAGAGAGGAATAAGACGATAAAGAGAGATAAAAGAGGAAGGAAGAAGAGGGGAAATCGACAAAAGACAAGCCAAGTCGACCTCCAGACTCGGCGATTGCAAAAGCAGGGAAGAAAAAAAGAAAAAAAAATGTCGAATAAAAAACTCTAGCGACCTCATTTGAAAATTACAGTTTCCGTTCTACAACATTTCAGAGAAAAGGTATTTCCTCAAGTCGTCTTTCAATGACGTTAACGCAACGTTGCAATGCGCATGCGCCGAATACTGCATCTTTAGTTTACCTTAAAAAGATTTATCTTAAAAACTACCGGGGCAAGAGGTCTGCGTTTTGGTACGTCGAAAATCCACCCGCCGTTCATCAAACGTACCGAATTCCAGCCCTCTAGCCCCAGTAATTTTTATCTTTCCTTAAATCTAAGACTAGCATGATCTTGCGCGTGGCTAGGCTTCAGGAGAGGCCACCACCGGGCCGTGGATGAAATTTTCATGGGCAATGGCTCATACAGCATTATATATTGCACAAAAAACTTGTTTATCCGGCGTATTTTTTATTTGTTATTGTTTACAACATTTTATGTACGATTTTAAGGGTCGTAATAAGCGGTTGTGGGTTATGGATGTAAAAGATATAATGATATGACAACGAACATCCTATAAATAATTCCTTGTAATTTTGCTGCAAAACAAACATGTCTTCGACCAGTCAAATCAATGATATTTACAGAGAGAGAGAGAGAGAGAGAGAGAGAGAGAGAGAGAGAGAGAGAGAGAGAGAGAACACGTCAATAAAACACGAAGGAAGCCAAACTTAATAAAAATAAGAAAAACAGAACATCAACTCCAGGCTTATTATAAACACCTGCATTGCGCAAATAAGAGGCCGGGGCACTTCCCAGGAGAGAGAGAGAGAGAGAGAGAGAGAGAGAGAGAGAGGGCAGGGAAACTGCGTGATTTTGGCCCGTAACCAGAGGTCAGCCAAATACTTAACTTAGCCCCGTCTGACATTTAGTGCAAGAAACTCTTAGGGGCTGCCGAGAGAGAGAGAGAGAGAGAGAGAGAGAGAGAGAGAGAGAGAGAGAGAGAGAGAGAGAGTCTGGAACGGTCATTGCTTCACGGAAGTATTTGGCAGGAAAATATACCATGACAGAGAGAGAGAGAGAGAGAGAGAGAGAGAGAGAGAGAGAGAGAGACTAGAACGGTCATGGATTTAAAGGAGGAACTCCGAAAAGGATATTTTACTCAGGAGAGAGAGAGAGAGAGAGAGAGAGAGAGAGAGAGAGAGAGAGAGAGAGAGAGAGAGAGAGAGAGAGAGAGCGAAATCTCCCAGCAGACTTCAACGTGTGAGAAATGAAAGCGAGATAAGATGGCCAGTAACTGACATCCCTCAGCGTCTGAATTCAACAAAAGGGGTTGGGATGACGACCCACGTCAAGAGAGAGAGAGAGAGAGAGAGAGAGAGAGAGAGAGAGAGAGAGAGAGAGAGAGAGAGGGGTGTGGGAGGACAGTAGCACAATAGAAATCTCTCTCTCTCTCCTTCCATGCAGCTTTCAAGGGATGGAATTACCACCTCTTGTACATACTGAGACTAGGTGAATCAATAAACAGCTGTATTGAATACCTTCAGGTTGTCTTTAAAAGAAATATTATAAAATTATAATAAATTGCTTGATATATAAAAAAAAAAACAATAACTACTAAAATGATTTCGTTTAAAAATAAAAATAAAACAGATACTGTAGCAACAAGCCACTTTTCCTGGTAGAAAGTGTCTACACTAAATTACATTTCTCCCTCAAAAAACGACCTAATTCTGATAGAAAATAAAGCTCTTTTAAAATATATTTTCTTTATTCGTCACTAATTATTATAGAAGCTATCGACTCTATGACGACATCAAATAGACGTAAAGCAAAAGGAAAACAAACACTTAGGTCTAAAGCTCTTGAGTCTACAATCATTCCTTCGTCACTGATTATAGAAGCTATCTATTCTATAAAGACGCCAAATAGACATAAAACAAAAGAAAAACAAACACTTAGGTCTAAAGTTCTTGAGTCTACAATGTTTCCTTCAAAAGTTTTCGAGTTAAAAACCTTCAGTGTGACTTTCGGAATCGTATACTTAGGTTATCCGGAAGCCACATTCAAATCATTAATAGCCAAAGGCATGTTTTTTCACCTATGACCTCCCCGTCGCGCATGCTCAGACATTTATTAAAAACACAAAAGGACCATTCGAAGACCACTCAAGGGCCAGTCGAACCAATCCGACAAGACATCCACTCCGGCAGGCGCTCCAGAAGGAAACGCCAATCAAACGCCCTTCTATTGAGGGAGAAGGCGCTGTAGATGCCAAGTAAGAGGATAAAGGACGGTCTTAAGGTCCTCCTCCAACGTATTTATAGCCACTGTCAAGTCTGACCTATTTACACATACAACTTGAGCCTCGAGAGATAGGTCTAATTACTCGCCTACATTTTCCTCCAAAGCTATGAGAAATAGACCGATGTTTTTGCAGAATCAGAGGGATATATAAATATCTGCCTTCAAAGTATTTATAGCCACTTTCAAGTCTAACCTATTTACACACACGCGCACTTGAGCCTCGAGAGATAGGTCTAATTCCTCACCTATATCTTCCGCCATAGTTTTGAGGAACTGACCGATGTTTTTGTAAATTCAAAAGGATATAAAAAAGGTCCTCCTTCAGCGTATTTATAGCCTCTGTCAAATCTGACCTACTTACACACACGCGCGCGCACTTGAGCCTTGAAAGATTGGCCTATATCCTCCTACGAAACTTACAGGATTAGACCGACCTTTTTGCGGAATCAAAAGATATAAAATAAATGCCCTAAGATCCTCCTCCAAAGTATTTATAGCCACTGACAAGTCCAACCTTTATACACAAAAACACACACATATACGAGGGTTATATAACAACCTGCAAAGCTTTAAGGAATAGACCGACAGTTTTTTTTGCTTTTTTTCGGAGATTAATTTCCGTCGTGGTATCAAGTGACTTCAGGTTCTCTGCCGATGACGAGTTTACTTAGGCCGAGGTGAGCTGAAAGTTTACATTTATATACACTTTCGTCACGAATTCTCTCTCTCTCTCTCTCTCTCTCTCTCTCTCTACACACACACCAAACTGACCTAAGTAGAATCGCGTATGTGTTCTTATAAAGAGTATTCTGAGCTTTAGTGAATTCCCTCTTAGAAATGGGTGGAGGCATTTTGCTCTCTCTCTCTCTCTCTCTCTCTCTCTAGAAACTAGAACTACAGAGATACAACACACCCCAATGTGGGAACTTCTTTACATACAAGATATGTGAAACTTGGAATAAACTGCCACCAGAAGTTGTAAACAGCAACAGTGTGGAAGAGTTTAAAAGAAAGCTAGACAAAATCATTAGGAGGACACTGTGAATGCACAGTAAAACCTGCTCCTACAGATAAGTGAGCACACGATGTCTCATCTTAGGATGGTCTAACAAGTCTTCGAGACGTCCTAATCCTTGTAACTCCCTCTCTCTGACTTCAAAGTTTGCGCCAGACCTAATTGAAATAGATTGTATTCTCACTCTATGGGAAATTGACGAGGAATGTGCCCACTTCCTAAGGGTATAGGATATCATTCTTGTGTGTGTGAGAGAGAGAGAGAGAGAGAGAGAGAGAGAGAGAGAGAGAGAGAGAGAGAGAGAGAGAGAGAGAAATATGACGTTCAAACAATTTTCTCTCTCAATATTCATCAACATACAGCGATCTGTCGAGACCTTATGTAGCTCTCATAAATAATCGGAAGTGTTAATGAGAGACGAGATATAATAATAATAATAATAATAATAATAATAATAATAATAATAATAATAATAATAATAATGGTTATCATAAGAAGCATTAGTAGATACTTAATAATTGAATATAACTATAAATACATCATTATAAATATAACTTCAAAGGTTCATACACCCTCTCTCTAAAACGCCTTGAGAATACAAACACCAAACGGTCAGAGAGAGAGAGAGAGAGAGAGATGAGCGAGAGAGAGAGAGGAGAGAGAAGGAGAGAGAGAGAGAGAGAGAGAGAGAGAGAATATTCTGGTGCCCATGCACATCAAACCGAAGAGGGGGAATCGGTTTTCAATAACTTCGTCCGTCGGGGGGGAAAGGGGGGTATGAGGGGGAGGAGTCCCCCCCATGACAAACTTCCCTTGATGGGATCACCAGAGGAATAAGGTCCTTCGTCAGGAGTCTTGATAAAAGCACGACGTACTGGAGAAAATAAAGATAACTTTTTGACAATTAGAGAGAGAGAGAGAGAGAATAATGAATTCTTGGAATAAAAGCAAAAAGTGTATAGTATACACATGACTTCAGATCAATTAGAGAGAGAGAGAGAGAGAGACAGAGAGAGAGAGAGAGAGAGTAAACTACACATACAATGGATCGTCACGACAGACAGCCATTAAGTCCCTGTTCCTTAATTAAAATAATAAAGCGCCGGTTGGTATGTAATTTGGGTATAAATTACCCCATTCCCCGCCACCCCAAACCCACACCCCCCCCCCCACACCCTTATCCTTCTTACTGACCTGATAATCCTCCGAGCCCCCACTGCTGCCCCTGGACCGTCCCAGGAGCGGCGCCCTTGGGGATGGCGTGGAGGACGCCACAGAAACCGTCGAGGTGGAAGCCAGGGTGGCAGCAGAAGTCGCAGCAGAAGCGAAGGTTGAGGAGGAGCAGGAGGAGGCAGCAGCGGCCGTTGCTGCCAAGCAGGAGGAGGACGCCGCCCTTCGCGTGGGCGGCGGCGTGCCTCCTCCTCCCTGGCCGCTGCTCATCTGGTGGAGGGAGTCGAGGAGCTCCTGCGCCCAAATGGACCACTGACTGCAACTCAGCCTCTCGCACTCCTGCTGGGACCCCCCCGACCACGAGGGCCTCAGCAACGCATGTTCCGACCTGCTCCTCCCGCCCACGCCCCCCGGCCGCTCCCTCAGGATCATGTGGGCGTGGTGGGAGACGCGCCTCTGGGGCGGCAGCAAGGAGGGGTGGTGGTTGAGGCTGTGCTCCGAGCGGGCGAAGCGATGCCTCGCCCGGAATACCCTGGTCGGGTGGTCGGTCTCGGGCAGTGGGGGCCCGCCCCTGGACGACGACGACGCCCCGCACAGTCGATTCACCAGAGTGTCTCGGGCTTCGTTGAACACGCCCCTGGGGGAGTCTTTCCCGATGGGAGTGGCTGGCACTAGAGGGGGGCTGTCGGAGTAATTGACGCTGCAGTCCAGTCTGGACACGCTGCGAGCCCTCGCAGGGGGAGTCTCGTCCACGTACGGCTTCCCTCCCAACGCCGCCGCTACAGCCTCCTCGGCTTCGGGAGACCCCAGGATCTCGCAGGACCGGGCCAGCTTCGACCGGGGTCTGGGCACTGATGATGATGGCATCATGACCACGGAGGCGGCGGAACTGGTGCCACGCGGGGAGGGCCCGGGGGAGGAAGACGAGGCGAGACCTCCCGCAGGCAACAGGGGCGGTTCGTTGTCTAAGCTGTCGACGCTCGAGTTCCCCGGGGTCGAGTTGAGGGAGCCCCTCCCTCCGCAGGGGAGGACCTCCGCCGGCAGCAGGGGTTGCTTCTTCAAGAGGGGCGACGGGAGCGATGACGACGAGGAGGAGACCGGGTCGTTGGCCAAACAGGGAGACGACCTGGAACCGCTGCGATGGAGCCGTTTCTTTGACGACGACCCGCCCTGTGTGAGGGGCCCGCCGCGGCTGAGGGGCGACCCCAGGAGCCAAGTGGAGGACTTTGTGTGACGCCGAAGGGGAGTCGACGGTCCGGGAGCCCTTTTGCCGACGTCGCGGGAGCCGACGTCCATCAGCCCCAGGCACCTCGATACATCCACCACCCACGACATGGTCCTCTGGCCCTACGCATCAAAATCCTCGGACACGACGACGGCAAACATGGCGGAGGAAGAGGAGACTAGAAGCTTCAAAGACTTTAAAATGGCCCTCGAGTTTCGACTGATGTCTTGTTATTCCGAAAAGATCCTGGAATATAATCGAGACAATTGCAGCACTAAGTCTTTCCAGCGACTTCTAGAACGAATAAGATCTGGATATTTAAAGCACAACGTGTTTCCAGCGACTTTTAGAACGAATAAAATATGGATATTTAAAGCACAAAGTCTTTCTAGAAACTTCCAGAATGATTAAATCTGGACATTTAAAGCACTAAGCTATTCCAGCGACTTCCAGAACAATAAAATCTGGATATTTAAAGCACAAAGTCTTTCCAGCGACTTCCAGAATTATTAAATCTGGACATTTAAAGAACTAAGCTTTTCTAGCGACTTCAGAATGAATCAAATCTGGACATTTAAAGCACTAAGAATTTCCAGCAATTTCCATAATAAATAAGATCTGGACATTTAAAGCACTTACTTTTCCCAGGAACTTCCAGAACGAATGATGAATAAAACTGGGACATTTGAAGCACTAATTCTTTCCAGGGGCTTCTGGACATTTAAAGCACTAAGTCTTTCCAGGGACTTCTGGACATTTAAAGCACTAAGTCTTTCCAGGGACTTACAGAATGAATAAAATCTGGAGATTTAAAGCTCTTAGTTTTTCCAGGGAATTCCAGAATGAATATAAGCTGGACATTTCTAGAGATTTCCAGAATTAATATAATCTGGACATTAACAGCACTAAGCCTTTCCAGCGACTTACAGAATTACTTAAAATCTCGACATTTAAAGCACTAAGTCTTTCCAGGGACTTCCAGAACGAATAAAATCTGGACATTTAAAGCACTCACTCTTTCCAGGGACTCCCAGAATAGATAAAATCTTGGCATTAAAAGCACTAAGCCTTTCCAGCGACTTCCAGAATATTCACTGGACATATTCCAGCAATGACACTTAAAACTAGACAGTAACGTTGACTCTTAATAAAAAGTGGCACTTGGTGTTCCATATTTGCAAGTGATTCACCGTCAAGTACTTTCAGACATTATTAGAAAACACTTAAATTATATTTATAAAAACACTTTATATCCCTTACTTAATCTTGCACTTTAACGTAATCCTAAATATAAAAATAAATTTTAAAATTAATAATTACATAAAAAATGAAGCGTATTACGCGATACGTTGAAAATAAATGGAAGTTTTCAGTATCTTTCCATAAGATAATGTTGCAAATAAACACTTTCCAATCTGTGTTATGAAAATGTTCCAAATAAAAGCACTTTTCGACGATACGAAATTGAAACGCAAATATACATCAATTCAAATAAATATACTCTTTATTGAATGCACATACATTTCCCCCACTACCGCAAAACACGGTTCCATGTGGTCACTGTTGGGGAATATGTGAGCAAAAACGAGCAATGGTTTATGGTTACTCTCCTGGAGAGAGAGAGAGAGAAATCAGGTATGTCCTCGTGGTATTTCTCTCAACTGGTGTAGCTGGTAAACTTCTCTTCCCTTTCCGCATAACACCACAACAACATCCTTCTTGAACGTCCCAGCCCAAAACCTGGGCCATAGCAGGGAAACAACAGCTGTTTCTCGGCTTCCATGAGCCGTTGATTCTTCAGCAAACCTCTCACAGGAGAAACAGCAGAGGAAACGGTCCTCGAATTCACTTAAAGGTTTACAACGAACATCACAACAACAGCCGTTTTTCTGTTCCTGTAGCTGTTGTTTCTTGGTCGAAAAACCTCTCGGAGGAGAAACAACAGCAGGGAGATGATGAGGATGCTGTTTCTCTCTCTCTCTCTCTTCACTTAAACCATCGACAGGAACCACGTCAGCGAAATTAAAAATTATCCTCCTTTGCGCGTTCACACAATGGCTCTTCTAATTCGTCCTCGTCTTCTTTCTTTTGTCTGTAACTCACTTATAACAGTCTCCAAGCCGCCACCGGGAATTTTTATAAAGTTACCGATAAAATACGACTCTCTCACTCACACGTAACTCCTCCACGAGGACGACACGGGAACGACTCACAAAAGCGACCGCTAAGACGACTGACTGTTTCTTCTAGACCAAAGTATATTATCGCTTGCTCCAGAATTTTTATAAAGTTACCGATTAAACACGACTACATCTCTCACACTAAACGCAGGAACGACCCCCCTAAAGCGACAGCGAAGACGACACTTCCCAGAAAACGACAGAAGGACGTGTCGTCAGCACCGTCGCCTAGGTTTCGTCACACTACAAGCAAGGCCCGTGGTGTGTCTATCCACCCATAATCTTCCCCCCCTACCCTCTTCCCCACCGGAGGCGTCTTTCAAGAGGTGGCCCTACCGACGGCGACTATCCTCCGGCCTCACTGCACCAACGTCACACGACAACTGAAACGAGTCGGGTCGGGAGGACCGACTGGTCCGACTCACTCACTCAGGGACTCACAGGGACTCTCTCACTCACAGGGAGCCAGGAGGAACGCTTAACAACACGCGTGCTCACCGCTCTCACTCCCTCCTTTTCCCTCCCCACCTCCAGCCCTAGGGGGAGGGGGGTGCGTCATGGCCCTGGGAAGGATGAGGGAGGGGTGCGAGGGGGGGGGGGGCATCCGTCACAGTTGGCGGTTGCTCAATTTTGGCGAAACATTTTAAGCTCTCATTTATAACGCTACTGACGAAGTACTTCGGAAGGTTATCGTCAGGAGAGAGAGAGAGGAACGGCGTTAGCTAATTCATCTGCTATAGACCCAAGTTCTCTCTCTCTCTCTCACGCACTCTCACAGTGGCGAAAGTGCGGACTACTATACAACGTCCGTTTTTCCCACCCGTCCGTCCACCCCATTGTGTGCTTTCCAACCTATGAGAGAGAGAGAGAGAGAGAGAGAGCCGAATCAACAGATGAAATGGGGCAAGAGAAGATGATATTGCACCATTGCAATGCTCGGTTCTCTCTCTTTCTCTCTCTCTCTTTCTCCAGCAGGAATCTTGCTTGCGTGCTCGACTCAATCTAGTTTAAACGCCAGGCGCATGCATGCAGGCCTTAACAAACCACATTGTTTGAGAGAGAGAGAGAGAGAGAGATTGACTACTACTGTCTCTGTAGCAATCCATCCACAACAGGTAAAGGGATAAATATCCTGACAGTGTGATATTATCACAAACAGCTGTTTCAACGGAAGGTCTCTCTCTTCTCTCTCTCTCTCTCTCTCGCTCTCTCTCTCTCTCTCTCTCTCTCTCTCTCTCTCTCTCTCCGCAAAAAAATAAATGGCCTTGGAGTAGTTTCTAAAAAAAAAAATAAAAAAAAAACAAATAATGTCTGAATAATGCCCATATATATATATATATATCTATATATATATATATATATATATATATATATATATATATATATATATATATATATAAGCTGTACTTTCATATAATGCGTTACATTATTGTAGTGTTAATTAGTATAGTACTATTTATTATAGAACGACTTATAATAGTAATATTTATTATAGTACTAAGTTCTCATGATACTATTTATTATACTACTGATTATTATTATTATTATTATTATTATTATTATTATTATATTATCTCATCATCATCTATCATCATCATCATCATCATCATCATCATCATCATCATCATTATTATTATTATTATTATTATTATTATTATTATTATTATTATTCTGAGACTAAGCTACAACATTGTTAAGCAACCGCCTGTGTCCTTCAAGCTAAAATAAGTGTGTCTACGGCTCTCACAGCGTGTCTCATGGGTGTTACACTTGCACAGACACACACACACACACACGTACGCACAAACAGACCGGTTCCCGCCATGCTCGGCGGGCGCGCATAAACGATGTAACACGCAGTCAGCAGCTAGCGACTAACCAGGTGCATTGCTAGACTCAACCCTCACCCGAGTTTTTAATAAAGAAGGAAATGTTTCCGATGATGGATAGGGGTATGTGAGTTGGGGGAGGAGGGGGGTTGGAAGGTGAGTCAATACCCTCCTCAGACGGAAATGGTGTACAGGCTGGTGTACTCAATGGTTACGAAATAGGAATTAAGAGGAATTGGTTTCCATTAGTCACATATCCAGTTCGGACGATTGGAAGAGTTGTCATCCAGATTTCATGCCTGCGGATTACTCTCTCTCTCTCTCTCTCTCTCTCTCTCTCTCTCTCTCTCTCTCTATATATATATATAATATATATATATATATGTATGTATTTCCACAGTAACCATACTATCATCGCAAAAGAGGGTAGATCTCACGCCCTCTACAACAATTTAAAAAAACGTAAAACTTATTTGGGTATTAAGATTTAAAAAAAAAAACACATAGGTATATATCCACTGGAAATGATTTGTATATATAAAACGCACACAAAATGCACGGGTAACCATAATTACTGGTTCCCCTTTCCAGAATGACAGGTATGTATTTGCTGAAATCGATGAAATTATATGTCCAGATTACGTTATTTTGTCCAATCAGCGTTTTTCTGACACAAATCCGAATTGCTGATCGTTATCTCTCTCTCTCTCTCTCTCTCTCTCTCTCTCTCTCTCTCTCTCTCTCTCTCTCTCTCTCTTTTACACAGTTTAAATATTTATATTACCAACAATAGCCCTTTGAAAATGTATATATGCTTCCTTGTTAAAAAATACATAAATTAAGATTCTGAATAAGTCTTCTCTCTCTCTCTCTCTCTCTCTCTCTCTCTCTCTCTCTCTCTCTCTCTCTCTCTCTGTCTTTTCCACTAAATTTAAATATTTTAGTATATTATCAGTAATAGCTCTCTGGTAACACATGCTTCCTCGTAAGCGATACACGAATGAAGATTCTAAATTCTCTCTCTCTCTCTCTCTCTCTCTCTCTCATTCCGCAAAGGCTCAAATAAATACAACATTAAAAACAGAACTTTACGAAGATAAACAAACATATGTTAAAATTTTCGAGAAGAAGATAATAAAGAAAGAGAGAAAAGAAGAAGAGGAAAAGAAAGAGAGAAAGAATAGAAGAAGAACAGGAAAAGAAAGAGAAAGAAAATACGAAGAAGAGGAAGAAGAATGCAACCCAAAAACAGCCGCTAAGATACGACACAATTGGCCTCTCTCCCCGCCTCAAAATCCAATTTGATGACGTCATCATCACTCAAATGTCAACAAAACAAACGCCTCTCGGGTCGAGATTCGCAGGCGCCAACGACCTGGGATTAAGCCTGGATGTAAACAAAAGAATAATAAAGAATAAATGACTTAGGATTCGGCTTAAGCGGTGAAACTGTGGCTTCAGTAAAGGTCCTGAAGGAGAGAGAGAGAGAGAGAGAGAGGAGAGAGAGAGAGAGAGAGAGAGGCAAAATTGTGGATTCAGTAAAGAATGTCTTGATCTATCCTTCAGGATTTTTCCTTGATAATCAAAGGGAGAGAGAGAGAGAGAGAGAGAGAGAGAGAGAGAGAGAGAGAGAAAGAGATTTCCTGTCCACATAAGCTAGTTTAACCAAGAAATGATAACGATTTCAAGCCCGTATCAAGCCCAGGTTTGATGATAATGAAGAAGGAGAGAGAGAGAGAGAGTGAGAGAGAGAGAAGGAGAGAGAGAGAGAGAGAGAGAGAGAGAGAGAGAGAATTCTCGAAAAATCAGAGCAACGTGCATCACAAAATCACCGTAATCTTCCACACATTATCCCTGCCAATACAAAATCTCTCTCTCTCTCTCTCTCTCTCTCTCTCTCTCTCTCTCTCTCTCTCAATGCCTCGAGCCTTTAAGGAGCTCCAAAAGACGGCTCTAACGACCCACACAATTGCGACGCCGCCGAATGCATTTTCTGCGCATTACAATCGACACTCATTCAGCAAATATTACGCCCATTGAGGGCACTATAAAACACGCCTTCTTCTTCTCCTCCTCCTCCTCCTCCTCCTCCTCCTCCTCCTCCCCCAACCAAGGGGGCACAGCTATACGCATTTAGACTCACGCAAGTCTCAGACGGGGATGTCAAGATGACCTACTTCGCTTCAAAACAGAAATAGGACCAAAAATTCGGATATATGGGTCATAAATATGATCCTACGGTTAATATATTATAATCAGTAACGTCACTACTTTCAAGAGTAACTTTCAAAGTCTCCTTTTAAGCAAAAAATAAATAAATAAATAAATTAATAAAAATAAATAAATAAATAAAAAGTTAATATGATATTATTCTATTAATAACATCATCGTTACTTTCAAGTAATACTTTCAAAGTTATCTTATGCGCACAAAAATAATCATTATTTACGACTACGAACCAGAGTAAACGAAACATGGCAACTTAAGTACTTAATAAAATTCTAACACACACACACAGACGTTTTTATTTTTCGTATTTTTACAGAACAGAACATGAGTGTTTGATGAGAGAGAGAGAGAGAGAGAGAGAGAGAGAGAGAGAGAGAGAGAGAGGAGGAGTACATTTTAGAACGAGTATTTGATCTTAGAGAGAGAGAGAGAGAGTATTTTGATGAGAGAGAGAGAGAGAGAGAGAGAGAGAGGAAAAAAACCACGGTTTTTCTTTCCTTGTTTTTTATAAAACCAACTGGCTCCCACCAAAATCTTCTATAAACCTCTCTGAACATGTTAAAAAACCTCCTCTTACGAAAAAAACGAACTAATTCTTGAACAACATTGAAAAAACACTAGCCAGGGAAAGAATATATAGATTATATTAAATAATAATAAAAAAAAAACTGCAGAAAAAAAACTAAGCCCTTAACCCAAACACCTGGGGACTTCGGTCCGAATTCGGAAATTGAAAAAAAGTAAAAGAAAAAAAAAAATTTTTTATCCTCCACGATAAAATAAAAAACACTCAGGGAGAATATGTTTTTCGAAGGGAACTCTCCCATTTACGAGGGCGGGGGGGGGGGGGGGGGGGGGGGTACGGGGGGGGGGGGGGGGGGGGGGGGACATTTTGGGACATTTCTCTGGCCTCCTGATATGGCCCATTTCAGGAAACGAGAAAAAGAAAGAGAGAGAGAGAGAGAGAGAGGTTCCTCGTCTAGATCGAAAAGGGAAAAGATGTTCTTGCTCCAAGAAGCGAAGGCTCTCTATCTGCTCTCTCTCTCTTCTCTCTGTCTCTCTCATTTTCTATATATATATATATATATATATATATATATATATATATATATATATATATATATAAAAAAGAGAGAGAGAGAGAGAGAGAGAGAGAGAGATTTCCCCCCTTGGTAACACCGATATTATTACAATTATACTAGAAGTTCGACGCGATTAGAAAAAATGGTCTCGCGCGCGCGCACACACACACACACACACACACACACTTTCCAACTATCTCTGACTAACAACGAAGCCAAATTAAGACGTGGAGTTTGGAAGGAAACCGGTATCCGTGAGAGAGAGAGAGAGAGAGAGAGAAAGGAAATGACACCCCTCTCTCTCTCTCTCTCCCTCGTGAGAAAGATTTCCGAATCTTCCTTTAAGTAGTCTTCAGGTTCTGACACTTATGAAATAAAAAACACACAAAAGCACACACAAAAATCACAAAAACTCACAAAATACACAATATTCACAAAAACAAAACAGAAATAAATTCAGAAAGAAGGCATGAAAAACTCACAAAGTCTCACTGAAAGCACAAAAAACACACGCAGATGAACAAAAACTCACAAAAAATACACAATTCACACAAAAAAATCACACATACAAAACTCACAAAAACCCAATAAAAACTCAAAACCTCACTAAAAAACTACACAATATTCACAACCACTCCAAAAACACACTAATACACACACACACACACAAACACCCACAGATCCCCGTAACCAGTTTCGACGTATCCTGGGAACTGAGTCAGTGCTTTCCAAAGCTCTATTTTTAGAGCGGTTCTTAAAATCATCCCCAAATGCTCATTTAAAAAAAAAAATAAAACTACAAACTTTCCCAGTTCACGAAAGTTCAACGTCCAGAATATTTTAACGTATTTTGCAGGCACCGGAAACTACAAATAACAATTATGCAAAATGGTAATTAGGTAGAATAATCGTAAATAATCATCTCTTCCATGGAAGGATATATGCCAAGGCAAAAAGAAAAGTAGGGAACAAAAGGAAATAGGCGAATTCGAAAGCCAAGCAGCAGGTTTGGGCCTATTTTTCACTTCATCTAATCAAGCCTGACGGTAAAAATCCCTAACCGATATCATTATTCGAATGAAAAGTAGGGAACGAAAGAAAACACAGAAGCAGTAGGCGAAATCCAGAGCCAGACAGCAGATTCGAGCCTATTTTTCACTCCATCTTATCAAGCCTGACCGTGAAAATTTCTCCAACGATATCATCTATAAATACAAGTCGATTTACCGACCAAATCGATCACGTGACCTGATTATTAGAAGGAGGGTTAGTATAAAACTTTCCAATCATAAGAGTTACGAGAAAAGGTGGCTTGTCGGAACTTACCACAAAGGCCGGATCCAAGTAGTTGTTGGCGTCGACTTCCGCCGGCTGCGATGACGTCATGTCCAGCGCCGTCACGTGACCGCTGCCCGTCACCAGCTGGAGGGGGAGGAGGGAGGGGGACCGGAAGTCCAAATTAGGAATCGTGCAGTGGATTAAATTCAATTACGACTTCGACTGTTCGTATAATAATAATAATAATAATAATAATAATAATAATAATAATAATAATAATAATAATAATAATAATAATAATAATTGTCTCTATTTTTTCAGAGTAATAATAATTATAATTGCATCTACTTTTCGTATATAATAATAATAATAATAATAATAATAATAATAATAATAATAATAATAATAATAATAACATAATGTCTAATATTATTATTATTATTAATTCTGAAATAATAGAGGTAATCATTTTAGTATAATGATAATAATAATAATAATAATAATAATAATAATAATAATAATAATAATTAATAGTCTATTATTATTATTATTATATTATTATTATTATTATTATTATTATTATTATTATTATTATTACTACAATGATCAAAATAAATGCAATACAGGAGAAAGAGAAACAAAACGAGGACCCGTATGGAAAGAAAAATCAAATAAAAAAGGGGGGCAGTGACCCCTTTCAGAAAATAAGAGTACTGATAAAAATAGCTTTGGGAAGGGGGACGGTGATCCTCTCTTCTCCAACGAAGAGACGAAACAATGACCACTCCAGTAAGTCTTTTAGCGCAGGGATTACAGAAGCTAGAGAGAGAGAGAGAGAGAGAGAGAGAGAGAGAGCGCTATTCAATATACCCGTCGCAATAATACGAACTGTGAGATGTACTACCTTCTAGTACATCTTTCATATTTCTGGAGAGAGAGAGAGAGAGAGAGAGAGAGAGAGAGAGAGAGAGAGAGAGAGAGAGAGAGAGAATGATGAAGAAAAGAAGGGGACTTCTTGCCTGTGTCAAAACAGGTTTCATGAGAGAGAGAGAGAGAGAGAGAGAGAGAGAGAGAGAGAGAGAGAGAGAGAGAGAGAGAGATATAATCCGAGCGTACAAATTAAATCAACATTTGGATGCTAGCAACATCAACTTAATTACTTAAAACATAATAGAGCTCCCGCAAAAATTAATTCAATTTCTTATTTACCACAAATCTTGACGCAGCATAACCTCAAATACTGTTTTAGGTAAATAATTTTGTAAAATGTATGAAGCGTTCACCGTGTAAAATTATGAAGATCTAAAAATAAAAAAAATGTATAACCTCTCATAACAAGAGAATATTAACTTTATTCCTAAAATACTCAGCCCAAAGTTAAATTCCTAAAATGTTCAACCTAAGTGTAATTTCTTAATCATTTAACCAGATTTAAAGTCGTAGAATCTTTAACCAAAGTTAACCAGATTTAAAGTCGTAAAATCTTTAACCAAAGTTAAATTCGTAGATTTATTTAACTAAGGTTAAATTCCTAAATTATTTAACCAGAGTTAAATTTCGAAATTATTCAACCGAAGTTAAATTCCTAAATTTTTCAAAACAAGTTCAATTCCTAAATTATTCAACCGAGGTTACATTCCTGGTAAATTCATAAATTTTTCAACCCAAAATTATATTCGTAAAATATCTAACCAGAGTTAAATTCCGAAATTATTCAACCAAAGTTAAATTCCTAACTAATTACAATAAATTTCAAATTCCTAAGTTATTCAAAGTTAAAGTCTTAGATTATCCAATCAAAGTTACTTTTTAAGAAGAAGACGTCACCAATAAAACTGGCTTAAATAATTCAATGATCCCTGACATCTTTTAAAGTCAACTTTAGCAACCTCGAAACATCACAGCTCTGACGTCACCGAGATGTCGTCACAGTGATGACGTCACGGGACCCCTTCAGGCGTTTGCTTGGGAAACTCACTTGGGAAACTTTACAACGCAATTTTGATTAATTATAATGAACTGGGCCGTGAATAATTGTATATTTCCTGAACGAAGTGTTATAATTCTCACATTAGTGAGAGAGAGAGAGAGAGAGAGAGAGAGAGAGAGAGAGAGAGAGAGAGAGAGAGAGAGAGAGAGACTTTTAAGCTCGTATAACCAAGTGTTGATACATAAAATAAAGCTACTTTTGTCCGTGTCAAGCCCAGGTCTGATGAAGATAAATGAGAGAGAGAGAGAGAGAGAGAGAGAGAGAGAGAGAGAGAGAGAGAACCTTTATATTAATAGGCGAGGGTTAATGACAGACAGATTTTTCATGCCCATATCAAGCACAAACTTGAAGATGGAAATAAAAGGATGAGAGAGAGAGAGAGAGAGAGAGAGAGAGAGAGAGAGAGAGAGAGAGAGAGAGAGACGCGACGTACCTCGATGCCGGAGTCTCCGGAATCCCCAGAGTTGCATTTGGAGGACCTGGCATCCTTGAGACGCGCCCGTCGTCTCTCCTTGCTCGAGCGGAACAGTGGGTGTCCGAATCTGTCAAGAGAGAGAGAAAAAAAAAATAATAAATTAGCGAGTCGAGACAGAGACGAAAGAGGAATAAAAGTAAATGAGTTAATTAATAAAAGAATAAATTAATATATAAATAAACAAATTAACAGATAAGTAAATTCATAAATAAATAAGTAAATAAGTACTTAAGTAAATAAATAAAAATAAATAAATAAATAAATACAAGATATATGTGTGTGTGTGTGTGTTTGTTTTAATGGGCCTTTATACTTGAGATGTATCCAGTTTTAACAGAAGAATTTATATAGACATTATATATTTACATAATATATATATAATGGAAAACAATAAATAATACCACAGGTATATATTAACACACCCTAAAAAAATCAAACCATTAACGGTAGTAAACACTGCCCCAAAGGAGTAAAAATTCTCACTAGTTACCAACCAAAGTAATGAAGAGTTATTAACCGTTCATCTCGCAGTCTACACTCAACTACAGGACATTTATCCTGACATTTCAGGTCCATTGTAAATGACAGATTCATTTTCCCCTGACATTAAGACGAGAAAGTCAGGTTAAAATGTTAAGTAAAAGGCCAAGGTCGGGTCCTTTAACCGGGAAACTGGCCCGTGACATAAAAGAGACTACAGTTATTATTGATTATTATTATTATTATTATTATTATTATTATTATATTATTATTATTATTATTATTATTATTATTTTGTTAAAAATAACTGCTGCTTCAGCACTATTAATCTTATAAGAGTCTTCTCTATCTTTCTGATGACGGCTTCTCGTTGTTGCTTAGACTGGCGAAGCAAACGCACCAAACCGGGCATGGTCAAATTCGGTTGAGTCATTTGATTTATTATTGCTTATACAATTCAATTCTCTCTCTCTCTCTCTCTCTCTCTCCTCTCTAACGCGACGTTTCCTCCTGATCGACAGGACCATTATCAAGCGATAACTGCTGAGGGACTGAATTCCAGTGGTTGTTTGTTGTTAGGATTAAGCTGGCTTTATGCCAGCACGGGCTCTTGCTCATAGAGCAGCCCGTAGTATATTTCCAGTGGCGAGTCCTTCTCCTTTTATCGTGGTGTTGCGAGCTCCTCCAGTACGGTCAGAGCACTTCTCCGGTAGGTCGAGTTTTTATTGGTTCCCGGAAGGTGACTCATACGGCGGGCGTTGACTAGTCTTGCAGACCTTCTCAGGTAGGGGTATCACCGGGAGCCTCTTGATTGGCTTCTACCTGCGTGACGTCACCCCTGGTATTGTTCTCATGTCCGGTGTTCGTTCCATGCGCGCTGGTACTTTCGTTAGGGGTTTTGGAGAGGGTTGGTCCTTCCTCCACACATTTTGGTCCTCTCACACACGTCGGTATCAGGAAACGCTTCTTGGGTGGTATTGAGGGAGCTTTTCTCGAGGAGGAGCAGCGCTTCAGGAGACGCAAGGCTACGAGAGGTCTCCTCCGAAATATTATTATTATTATTATCATTATTATTATTCATTATATTATTATTATTATTTTATTATTATTATAGTCAAGAAGATCAAGAACCCTATTCATATGGAACGAACCACCACAAATTCCATTGACTTAAATTCAAGCTTCCAAGAATTTATATTTATTATTATTATTATTATTATTGATTATATTATTATATTATTATTATATTATTATTATTATTTCATTATTATTCAGCAAGATGAAAACTTGAGCCTATTTCAATGAACAACCCTCCAACAAAGTTTCCAATGACTTGAATCAAGCTTCTAAAGATTATTTATTTATTATTATTATTTTTTTTTTTTTGGGTGTTCTATCACTAATCCTCCAATTTCGACTGGGTAGTATTTACAGCGTGCGGGTTCCCGCGGTTGCAATCCTGCCTCCTTAGATCTATCACTGTTCTTACTATGTGGCCGTTTCAAGTCACACTTCTTCTGCATGAGTCTGAGCTACTTCAGCCTCTAGTTTTTTCTAGATTCTTCAGGATCTTGGATCATGGCTAGTGTTATGATTATTATATTATTTATTTATTATATTATTATTTTATTATTATTATTATTATTATTATCATTGTTAAGAAAATTCACAATTCCGTGAAAACAAATTGTTTAAAAAATATCCACAATTATATATAAAAATATATTTCTATGTAAAAATATAAAACAAAGACTTTCGAACACTTGAACGGTGTTCCTCATCAGTGTGACGTTAAAAAAAATTATTATTCATTATTATTATTATTATTATTATTATTCAGAAGATGAAGAAACCTATTCATATGGAACAAGCCCACCAAAGGGTTCTATCGACTTGAAATTCAAGCTTCCAAAGAATATTGTGTTCATTAGAGAGAAGCAACAGAAGGTAATGGGGAAATACAGAAAGGGGAGCTTAGGTATTGGAAAAAAACAGATAAATTAATAAATAAATTAATCAATAAATATATAATAGTAAAAATTGTATTTCTGAAATTTAGGCTGTGAAGCCAAGCCCCTGGTGGCCAGTTACTGCCCTTTTCATAAACTTCAGACAGTGGAAAACAGGGAGCTGGAGCGGCGGTTGGACAGCAAAATTAAAGAGATACTGATAATAAATGAGATGAAGTACACGGATCTAAAGGCTGAACTGGAAGAAAAACCCCACAGCAGCAAAAGAAGTAATTGTCAGAGGAGTTGGACAGCAAGATTAGAGAGAGAAAGTAGGCATGGAGATCATGTATAAGGCTTAAAAAGTGTAGAGGTGCAACTAGGGGCCGAAGGGACGCTACTAACACCATTTAATAATGCCTACAGTGCACCAAGTGAGGTGTACTGACGACACTTCCTATTATACAATGACCTTTCATAATTATCAATAAAGTGTATGAACTATAAATACATAGACATACATTTCAATTTTCTAAAAATTCAAAGCAGACATTCAATCTACAGTGACCTCGCTTGACCCAAGAAGAGGTCAGCAAAGAACCACAAAGCCAAGCGATTATTTCAGTGGTTTTGTGGACGAAAATTGGGTATCAAATCGTCCATATATCACAAAATCAAATTTTCTAACATTTCAAAACAAATTCAAACTAGGTTGACCTCTCTTGACACCAGAAGAGGTCAGCAAAGAACAACATTACCCAGTGATTTATTAAGTGGTTGTCTGGACCAAAATTAGGTATGAAATCGTCCCAATAAAATTAACTAAAATTTTC
>NC_061104.1:3883548-3931048 GCF_015104395.2 Macrobrachium nipponense
ATTTCCTTCTTCGTCAAAACTTTGTCAAGTTTGAATTGAATAATGAACTGGATGAACGTCACTTGCAATTTACTGAACTGACTTTGAGGATTCAGGAAATGAATAATTCGCGAAAAAGTTTCAATTACAATTGATATAATTTACAAGAAACGTTAGATAAATATTTTTGGAAAAATGACTCTAAACCACGAAGCTGAAAAAGAAACCAAAATTTAAATAATATTGTCCCTTAAATACTGTAATATATATATATATATATAATATATATTAATATATATAATATAAATATATTATTTATATAATATATATATATAGATATATATATATATATATATATATATATATATATATATATTATAGAGAGATAGAGGAGAGAGAGAGAGAGAGAGAGAGAGAGAGAGAGAGAAACTTGAAAACTTGAATCTCGTTTTCTTCAAAGTTGAGTCTGGGCAAAATCTGCCGGATTTCTCACGAAGTCGAATAAGTGAAAGACGAAAAAAAATCAATTTAAAAGGAGTTACGGAAAGTCTTGTTTAAAGAAAGAAAAAAAAGGTGGAATCGAGGGAAATTTAAAAGAGATTTTAAAAGGAGAATGAAGTTAGACAATTTGAAAAAACTTTAAAGACAATCTGAAAAACTTAAAATGAAAGAAAGTTTGAGTTTTTTTTGATTTTTTTTTTGTAATTTGTTTGTGTGTGTGTGTGTGTGTTTGCGTGTGTATATATATCACTAGAAAAATATATTTTAATTTTATATATATACTTACATCCATACGTGCAAAAATAAATGCATATATGCGTACATGTATACATGACCACATACATACATGCATATATATAAATAAAGGTATAAGCCACGGAGAAAAATAAACAACGGAGTTTCCGCAAGATCTTTCGACGTTCAACGTAGAGGACGTTGAACGTCGAAAGATCTTGCGGAAACTCCGTTGTTTATTTTTCTTTCGTGGCTTATACCTTTATTTATGGATTTATCACGTTCCAAACTTTCGTGATTCAGTTATACATATATGTTTATATATGTGTGTGTGCAAGTGTGTTTGTACACAAATTGATTTCAGCAAAACTACCACCACTTTCACAATCATAATCTTGACATTTCCAAAAAACTAACCTAACCTTCTCCCAACATAACGAAGACCTTGGTACAGATTAAATTACATCTTCCGTCATTTAATTACGAAACGAATTTGTACCTGGGCCATTTCTTCCGCTGGCTGCCCGCCTCCCCCCAAATAAACCACTCGCAACGGAAAACCGGAATTTAACGGGGGCAAGGCGACACGAACTCAGAAACTTAGCTAATAAACAACGACACCTTTCGACAAAGTCGTGACGACTTGAAGGTGACGTCGCAATGTCGCAGATATGTCAAGAAAATGTCGGCAATATGTCGTTCACATATCACCAACAGGTTGGATACATGTCAACGACTTGCAACAGCACCTCTTGACGGAATGTTACAACTTAAATGTGCCTCTCCAATGTTGCAGATATGAAAGGAACATGTTGGCAACATGTCACTCACATATCACCAACAGACTGGATACATGTTGACGACTTGCAACGACACCTGTTGACGGATTGTGACGACTTGAAGGAGCCTTCACAATGTTGTAGATATGTCACGTACATGTCACTCACACATCACCAACATGTTGGATACATGTCAACGACTTGCAACAGCACCTCTGTACGGATCGTGACGACTTAAATGTGCCTTTGCAATATTGTAGATATGTCATAAACATCTTGGTCACACATCACCAACACGTTGGATACATGTCAATGGCTTATGTAGCAAAATGTCATAAACAAGTTGTGGCAACTGGTTGCCTATGTATCACATACAGGATGGATGCAAGTCAACGACTTATGCGGTAAAATCGTGTCACATGTCGGCGACTTGTTGCACACACAAATCACAGACAGGCATTCAATGCGAGAAGAATATCAATAGGGTAGTAATGTTCCGAAACGTTATAAAACTCAGCTGAATGCAACCCACGGAACTTTTCAAACCTCCGGAAAAGCCTCTCCTCATTCGACCGACAATCAACGCTCATTCTGAGCCTTTATCTCTCCTCCAATCTGGCGTCGCACGACGGAAGGTCATTACCGCTCGGATGATGGAGGAGAGTGGAACTCATTATGGAATCCCTGATGACAGTCGATGAGACAATCAGCCCACCCGGAAATTCGATAATTCATCCCCGTATCTCGGAACTATCTTTATTTATCTTTTATTTTTTTTTTTGGGGGGGGGGGTTTTTTTTTTTTGGGGGGGGGGGGGTGGGTGGGTGGGTGGGTTTGGGGGGGAGTGGGGGACAATTTGACTGTTATCTGAGTTATCACGCAATGAATGATAATCAAAGAGTCATTTTTCGTATTATCTTATTATTATATTATCAGAAGATGAACCCTATTTACATAGAACAAGGCCACCAAAGAGGTCACTGGTTTAAAATTCAAGCTTCTAAAGAATTATTATTATTATTATTATTATTATTATTATTTACTTATATTATTACTCAGAAGATGAACCCCTATTCATATGGAACAAGCCCACCAAAGAGGCCACTAACTTGAAATTGAAGCTTCCAAATAATAATAATAATAATAATAAATAATAATAATAATAATAATAATAATAATAATAATAATAATACATACATACATACATACGACTTTTTCCCTCATTTGAATATACAAATCAGCGTAGAGACGCCAGTAAGAGGTACTGCTAAGCTGATAGAGCCTGAAAAGGGATTAACTCTGACACACGAAGCATCTAGACCGGAAAGAGAGAGAGAGAGAGAGAGAGAGAGAGAGAGAGAGAGAGAAACATGTCTCCTATTTTTAGTTATCTATAAGCAAGCATCCCTTCCATTGAAAAAACTGAATAAAGGAAACTGAGAGAGAGAGAGAGAGAGAGAGAGAGAGAGAGAGAGAGAGAGAGAGAGAAACATGTCTCCTATTTTAGTTATCTATTAAGCAAGCATCCCTTCCATTGAAAAAAACATGAATAAGGAACTGAGAGAGAGAGAGAGAGAGAGAGATTGAGAGAAACGTGTCTCCTATTTTAGTTATCTATTAAGGAAGCATCCCTTCCATTGAAAAAAAAAACATGAATAAGGAACTGAGAGAGAGATGAGAGAGAGAGAGAGAGAGAGAGAGAGAAACGTGTCTCCTATTTTAGTTATCTATTAAGCAAGCATCCTTCCAATTGAAAAAAACATGAATAAGGAACTGAGAGAAGAGAGAGAGAGAGAGAGAGAGAGAGAGAGAGAGAGAGAATGTTACAGCAAAATCTGTTCCATTGCCAAAAAAATCCGGAACTGGAGAGAGAGAGAGAGAGAGAGAGAGAGAGAGAGAGAGAGAGAGAGAGAGAGAGAGAGAAAACAAGCCTCCGAGCTCACCTACCTAACATTCAAGAAAAAAAAAAATGTTCAAATGTCCAACCCACTCAAAGTTTAAGGGCGAGAGAAACTAACTGGCCTGACAGATTCCTGACTGACATATCCCTGACTTGAGTGGCATAGGTGAATGACAAATAACTGGAATACTTAACTCCCCGTCCCTTCCCTCTTCTCCCCCTCCCCCGCTCACAATCCCTGTGGAAATCTGACAAACTGAAATTTACATTTCAAGGCCCAAGAAACGAGATGCGTACTCGTATCTCTAATGCAGCTGTGAAAGGTGAGCTATCTTTATTTGCTTTATTTTACTTCTTTCTGTTTTCTCCCTATCTTTCTTTATATCTTCAGGAGCTATGAGAACCGATTATCTTTATCTATCTTTCTCTTCTATAGAAGCTAAACCGATTCTTGATCTCTCTCTTTAAATTTACAGGAGCCTAAGAACCGAATCTTGAAATTTTTTCTCATCTTTAAATTACAGGAACTTAGGAATCAAACATCTTTATTTTATCTCCAATTTTCTTTTAGGAGCTAGGACCTATAAGAAAAGAATGATCTTTATTTTCTCTCGTTCCTTAAATCTTTAGGAGCTATACGAACCCAATTATCTTTATTTTATTTCTTTCCTTAAATCTTCAGGAGCTACACGATCCGAATTATCTTTATTTTCTTTCTCTCTTTAAATCTTCAAGAAGTATAAGAACCCAATTTCTTTAAATCTTTAGGAGCTATACGAACCGAATTATCTTTATTTTCACTCTTTCCTTAAATCGTTAAGAAGTATAAGAACCCAATTATCTTTATTTTCTTTCTTTCTTTAAATCACCACCAGATGTTCCTTACAAGGACAGAACCAGCAGACTTGCATAAACCCAAGAAAGGCCCAAATGGAAATCAGCCTGCACAGAGAGAGAGAGAGAGAGAGAGAGAGAGAGAGAGAGAGAGAGAGAGAGAGAGAGAGAGAGAGAATAAAACCGACATATACACCTGAGATACGGGAGACGTCAGCAGCAAAAACCAGGAATTAATTTTTTCCTCTTGGAAATTTGGAGATCAGAAGATTCCACCACAAATTTGGCAAATATTTATGTTATATATATTACAAAATTTTCCAGGGACTTTTATAACGGTGAGACAGCCTTGCGCATGCGCCAGCAAGATCTCTGGAGTTGAAATATGCAAAGGGGAGACATGTGACGTAATGCAATACCCAGATTTTCACGGGGCCACGAACTCAAATCAGCTTTTAGCTTAATGCAATTTGCATACGTGTTGTGTTACAATGAAGTACATTTTAAAGGCTTCTAAATACCTTTTAAATGTCCAGCTTCTTCCTTGTAACGTTTAAATATTTGACGAATTTTAAGAGGGTTTAAACCAAAACAAAGAGATTGCTGTCGGCTATTCGCTTTGTATCTTGTAAGGCTTTCCTCAAGATGAAGTGACTGACTACCTAAGGTAGGTTAGAACGGAGATATATATATATATATATCTCCAACTGATCCCCTTTTTGCATAACGACTTCCTACGCACTCATGCGCGTCCGCCGCAGCACGAATTCGTGAGTGCGACTTGGGACAGGTGTATTGCAAAAGTGGTGTATTGGAAAGACTGAGATATTTGGTTTAACTTATGAAGTGGAGTGACTTTCAGAGCTGTGATGTACGGTCAGGAGAAATCTGGCATGTACGTTGACTGATGCTGTTGTTTCTTTGCCAACTCTCTCTCTCTCTCTCTCCTCTCTCTCTCTCTCTCTCTCTCTCTCTCTCTGCATACATACTACACATCTTAACAAACTGTACGTCTGTACACAGTTCCACAGAGACGAACAAGTACCTCCTGGAAAATAGAATGAAGGCTTAACATTTACCCCAAAGGTTCGAGAACCTTGGCTCGAGCCTCGGGAGATTTATACAAAGTCCCGGGGTTCAAGGAAGTTAGGTAGGAAACGGGTGATTTCCAAACGAGAACCCGAAAAAAAAAAGAAAAAAAAAGAGAAGCAGTATTTCGCCTGGGAGTTGACGCAACCCCTCTCTCTCTCTCTCTCTCTCTCTCTCTCTCTCTCTCTCTCGTTATCTGCACCAGTCAATGGTGCCATTACCCGAAATAAACAAACGACAGCCCCCTTACATAAGCACATAAATAAGACTTACGGTTCTTTATAGACCTAATAGGATTCACATCCATTAAGGTCTTAGCTTCTGAGGCAATACGATTGGGCACAACGCCCCCCCTCCCCCCGCGTGTTGTCAAGGACGAGGTACGTGGTGTGACGCTTTCACGCCCCGTATAGTACGTATCACCTGGTCTCCATCACTGGTTCTTGACGTTCTCCAACACACGTTCTTAACCACTCATTCTCCAACACACGTTTTCAATCAACAATTCTCCATCACACGTTCTCCCTAACTCGATCTCCATCACTGGTTCTCTTATCACATTTTCTCCCTCAGCTATCACACGTTCTCCACCACACGTTCTCCAACACACGTTCTTAACCACTCATTCTCCAACACACGTTTTCAGTCAACTATTCTCCTCCATCACACGTTCTCTCCCTCACTCGTTCTCCATCACAATACTCTGTTTTTTTTTCATCTGTCCATCCGCCTGCGGTGTTTTCGCATGGTAACACTGCGTCCCAGGCTGTAAATAGTTACGTTTTGTGTAAGTTTTAGGTAAATAAAAGAATATCTGGGTTGTAGGTTTCGAAAAGTGTTTTAATAATTTTAATGGTATGCGAATTACACCGTTACGATTCGAAATAGGATATTATTCAAAGCCCGGGACGCAGTGCTACCATGCGCAAACACCACAGGCGGATGGACAGATGGAAAAAAACAGTGTAGTTCTCTTATCACATTTTCTCCCTCAGCTATCACACGTTCTCCATCACACGTTCTCCACCACACGTTCTCCAACACTCTACACGTAGTTGCCAAACTTCCATAAAAAAATTGCTATATCAATAAAAATTGCATGAAATAAATATAAATATTTTTCAACAAAATCAAATATTGGAAAAATCGTCAGAAGAGAGAGAGAGAGAGAGAGAGAGAGAGAGAGAGAGAGAAGAGAGAGAGCAACAAGTGTCGGCATCGCTCCGACCTACAGCCTATAGCGGGTGAAGGCCGCCCCCCCTTGAGAGAGAGAGAGAGAGAGAGAGAGAGAGAGAGAGAGAGAGAGAGAGAGAGAGAGAACCAGTCTTATTCAAAAACAAATGTGAAATGATTTCCAACAAAAATAATGAACGGTTTTGTCATAGCTCAATATAAGTGAGAGAGAGAGAGAGAGAGAGAGAGAGAGAGAGAGAGAGAGAGAGAGAGAATGCTGGGCTTAACGAGGCACCGCATTAGCGTTCGTTCAATGGATATTGCGAGCGGGGTCGACCCCCAGTGACCTCCCAGGGGCCACATAGACGCTGGTATTGGAGAGTGGGAGGAGGAAAATGAATAAAAATAGGAAATGGTGAAGGAGAGGAATAAAGAGCAGTAGAAGGACTGAAAGACTGAAGGATTGAAGGAGAAATAGAGAGAATTACAAGAAGGGGGCATAAGAGAGACAGGAAAATAATTAAGAATAACTGCGACGAATGATAATAATAATCAAGAAAAAACTAAAAGGGGTAAAAGAGGAATAACAAGAATTAGGAAGAGACAGAAAAAGAAGAGAGAGAAAAAGTAATGGGAAGTGAGAAAAAGGGACTGTAGAGAGAGAGAGAGAGAGAGAGAGAGAGAGAGAGAGAGAGAGAGAGAGAGAGAGAGGGGTTACTGGGTATGCATACGCTTAGGCTTAAACGACAGACCTACTTTCACTGTTTTTTCTTTGGGCTAACGACGACTTTTAGTCTCTCCCCTAGAACGACTTCTCCCAAAAGCCATTTGAAAGATCAAACGACCTCTTCAAGAAGTCGTTTAGTAGATAAAACGACTTTTCCCAAAAAGTCGTTGTATATGTAGAACGACTTCTCCCACAAGTCGTTGAGCAGACGAAATGGCTTTTCTCAGAAGGAGTTCAACAGATAAAATGACCTCTCCCAAAAGTCGTTTAATAGATGAAACGAATTTTCCGAAAAGTCATCGAACAGATGAGACGACTTCTCCCACAAGTTCAAAGAGATGAAACTACTTTTCTCAAAAGTCGTCGAACATATAAGACGACTTCTCCCAAAAGTCGTCCAATAGATGAAACGACTTTTTCACAACAGTCGTCTAACAGGCAAAGCAACTTCTCCCAAAAGTCGATCAATAGGTTCAACTTCTCCCAAAAGTCGTTCAGTAGATCCAACTTCTCCCAAGAGTCGTTCAATAGGTGCGACTTCTCCCAAAAGTCGTTTAACAGACAAAACGACTTCTCCTCCTACGTAAATGGCGACTATTTCCGGTACAGCGAATTACTGCACACTATCAGAACACGTAGCCTGGCTGTGTGATTACGTGTGGTATATAAAAGTCGTTTTTCGCTAAAGGTCGTGTTGCCTAACAAAAAAAAAAAAAAAAACATATGTTATCACAAACACGTGCTTGTACAAGCACAAACACAAGCAGAAATCCTACACAAACAAAACATTTAACGATAAGGATTAAACATTACACAAATCCACAAACACACACAAACAATATATTTACATAACCACGTTGATTTTTTTTCAATCACGCACGCGCGTGAGCGACTAGCGCGCACTCAAAATTCAATCACGGAATCCGCGTGAGTTGAATCCGTTAAGACTGCGTGTAATCCGATCCCACTCGATAAACGAATCCCTTGAGCCGTAATACGAGCCACTGGGCGGATAACCACTCCATTCAGCGACCGAATACGGTATGAATTAAGCCATGAGCGAATTTTGATAGGTAACGGTTTCTCTCATACCTACATATATATATATATATATATATATATATATATATATATATATATTATATATATATATATATATATATATATATATATATATTATCAAGAATGATTTTTTCCTCAACGAAATTTCCCCAACAAAGTCTTTTATTAAACTTTTGTTTTTTCTAAGTTTTAAAATACTACTTTTCAGGACTGAGTTTAGTCTTCTGTCAAACTTTTTTCTGGTTTAATTTAGTCATTTGTCAAACTTTTTTCTGGTTTAATTAAGCTTTTTTTGTTAAACTTTTTTTCTGGTTTAATTGAGTATTTTGTTAAAAACTTTTTTCTGGTTTAATTTAGCATTTTAAAAACTTTTTTTCTGGTTTAATTTAATCTTTTGTCAAACTTTTTTCTGATTTAATTTAGTATTTTGTTTAACTTTTCCTGGTCTAACTTAATCGTTTATTAAACTTTTCCTGGTTTAATCTAATTGTTTTTTAAACTTTTCCTGGTTTAATTTAATATTTTGTTAAATCTTTTTCTGGTTTAATTCAGTCTTTTGTCAAACTTTTTTTCTGGTTTAATTTAGTCTTTTGTCAAACTTGTTTCCTGGTTTAATTTAATCTTTTGTCAAACTTTTTTTTGGTTTAATTTCATCGTTTTTTAAACTTTTTCTGGTTTAATTTAATCGTTTTTAAAACTTTTTTTCTGGTTTAATTTAGTCTTCTGTCAAAATTTTTCTGGGTTGATTTAACCTTTTGTCAAACTTTGGTCCACGACTCAAAATATTCCTTTTCGAGTCTAATCGTCTCCCACGAAGTTTCCCAAATCACACGCAAACCAGAGGGCTTATCCATAGGGTATTCTTCAGGCACTTAAGAGGTGGACACTTAACGCCAACAAAAGAGCACTCGATCACTAACAGTCCCTCCAACAATCCCCCCACCAACAAACAGTCACCACCACTAACAACTCTCTCACCGCGCGTGCTTACAGAACGAACAATAGCTGCCTACTGAACCACACTAGCAAGTTGCTCAGCAGCGCCACAGGGTCAGCTGTGAACGCTGATGAACGCCATTGCACCTTGCACCTTGCACTTTCAGTACCAACAACAACGGCACATGCCTCGCACGGGGCGCGCCACTTGCAACTTGCAACATCTCTCAGCTCGGGGGAGAACTTTTGTTCGAACGTTTATAAGAAGTCTCTTACTGTCATCACTGGCAATGTGTGATATATACTTCTTCTTTCGCTTTTACAGGAGAGAGAGAGAGAGAGAGAGAGAGAGAGAGAGAGAGAGAGAGAGAGGTGTCAGTTGTCGGGGGGAGGGCGGTGGGGGGGGTGGGGTTTTGAACAGGCAATAGAAAACCGATCTCTTATTAGCAACGCACAGACACACACACACACACGCATACAAACACACCCGAACTGACCAACTTTCGGGTTGACACTGTGTGTGTGCGTGTGTATGTGTGTGCACGAGCTGCCCACGCTCTCTGACGCGAGTGACGGAGAGAGAGAGAGAGTAGAACCGAATGAGTCAATAGCATGCTATCCCAAAAAGTCAACCGAAGAAAGATGATATATAATATAATAATAATAATAATAATAATAATAATAATAATAATAATAATAAATAATATCTGACGGTATTGCTCAACAAGTTTTTATTAAAATTAATAACAAACAATAATTTTTATTAATAAAATAATAACAAGAATAAATATAATAATAATAATAATAATGAAATGGCTCTTTCAATCAACAGTCAGATACTCCGAGCTTCTAAAAAAAAAAAAAAAAAAAAAAAGAGAGAGAAACATTACGGAAAACTTGAAGATCTGAGAAACCATCACAGAAAATATGATGGCAATCAGGCGCGCGCGCGCGCGTTGGTGGTCAGTCCACAACCAAACGATTTCTCTTCCTCCTTCCACTCTCCCTCAGCAGGGGAGGAAAAGATCATCCTACGGTAGAGAAGAAAGGAAGGAGGAGAGAGGCAAAGGATTCTGGAAATCCTATATTCTAACGTTAAGGATGGGATTAACTAAAGGATTCTGGTATTCCTTTTGGCATGATTAGGACGGTAGTAATTCGCCACTAATACTCATCTTGCGATTGAAATTAAAACGAAGGATCTAAAGGAGGGGATCCTACGATAAAGGGGGCAGAGGATTCAGGAAATCATTACTGTAATATTACGAATGATCTAAGGAGGGGATCCTACGATAAAGGGGGCAGAGGATTCAGGAAATCCTATTGTAATGTTACGAATGATAATGACCGCAGGCCCTGGAATTCCTTTCCTAATGTTTAGGAAGTAAAATGATGCACATCAGACCAATACTCATTAAGCAACTGCAATGAAAACTAAGGGTTAAATCCGATGCAATATGAAAAATCCACCTATAAATCAATTTAGCAAACCGGAATAAACCGGAATTCGGTTCACACCAGCAACGCAACAGTCGTTAGAACACTGAGGGCAGAAGAGTCACCCCTTCGGGGGAAACCTGAAGCATTCCAGGTAAGTCCAAAAAAAATCAGAAGAACGCCAAGCGCCGTTGCGCAAACACTTTACTTCTTGGCTTGTCCGCTTGTTTGGGAAGGAAGGGGGAAGATGAGGTCACCACCGAATCATGTTGCATGGCCCACCCAACCCCCCCTAACCCGCTCCCTCGTCCCCTCTCTCTCCCTCTCCCCCCTCCCCCCTCAAATGCCTCCGAAAGCAACTCCCGTGAACAACTCGTCTATGCAACTAGTTTGGCCGGGAAGCCCTGCCTTCCCCGAGAGAGAGAGAGAGAGAGAGAGAGAGAGAGAGAGAGAGAGAGAGAGAACGCTAACGTCAGGTGAACTGGGACGTTAAGGTACTTGATTGGCTTATGAATCAGATCAAATTTTATCGTCCAGTGAAAAATTACAGGTATTTTTGTTCTTTCTTCAGATCATGAACGTTACAGTTTGTCTGTAATAATAATAATAATAATAATAATAATAATAATAATAATAATAATAATAATAATAATAATAATGAGAGTTAAACAAGCTCTAAACAAAACTTAGTTTTCAATTTTATATACTGAAGATCACAATACCATTCTGGATTTCCCTCAAAGACACCAGACCTCACTATAAAGAGAAGACAGAAATAGCACTGATACTATTATCATTCAAAACATCTATAACCTTATCACAACCAGCAACTACAACAACGGCAGAAGCAACAACAACAAAGGAGAGGTGTCTCTTCCCCAGCTACCTGCTTGAATGGACCCACCCCAAACCTTGCGTTGGAGGAGGAAGCCGTTTGGAAAATGTAGGTCGAAATACTCGAAAAGTTTTGGATAGCTCCTCCTAATAAAGCAGGGATCCACAGGAGACCCTGGGGGGAGGGAGGGGTCAGGATGAGGCCCTAGGGGCCTATAGGGACCTCCTGTAGGATCGGGTCATGAACCGGAGTCCTTCGGAAGTTGGGGAAGGATTGGAGAATTATAGGTCGAAAAGTTTTGGATAGTCTCCTAATAGAGCAGGGGGGTCAGGGGAGCCCCTGGAGGAGTAAGGGGGTGGGGTAAGATCCCTGAGGGGGGAACCTAAGAACCTCCTGCAGGATCAGGTCATGACCCGGAGTCCTTTGGAAATTGGGGAAGGATTGGAAAATGAAAATATGTTATGCAGAAACTAGTCGTGACTTTTCGTCCTGAATCCACTTTCAGTTTTCACGTAGGAGGGCAAACGCGTACAGTGTGCCCTGCGAGGCGCACTGTAAAAGGGCGCTATTGAAATGTCTTCTGTTTCTTCTCTCACTTGGCTGTCCAACTTCTTTGGCTTGACTTTGCGCAGATTTAAATTTTTATTTGAGGAAAGAAAGCCTTGGGAGTTATACTAGAGTGTGTAAGTGAATCTCTGCATAATAATAATAATAATAATAATAATAATAATAATAATAATAATAATAATAATAATAATAATAATAATAATTTGTATCATTTGTAAAAATACAATAATATAATATACTTATTTAATAGTAGATTTTTATTAAGCAAAATTTTAATCACTGCATTGTGCATCTCTAAGCAGCAGCAGCAGCAACAACAACAACAAACAACAACAACAGCAACAACAACAACAACAACAACAACAACAACAACAATAATAATAATAATAATAATAATAATAATAATAATAATTTGTATTATTTGCAAAAATGCAATAATATAATATAATATATAATAGATCTTTATTAAGCAACAGTTTAATCACTGCATTGTGCATATCCAAGCAGCATAATAATAATAATAATAATAATAATAATAATAATAATAAATTTTTACGTCGTTCTAAAGGCCTAGCTCCTCCCTTCTAACTGAACACGAAGGCCAGTCGGATTCCAAGCAACGAAGGACCAGTTTCAGAGGCCCCAAGGAACAATCGGGGTAGCTAACAGCCTTGAGACGTCGAGATTCGAAGAATTTCTTATAAACAGGGTTGAATCGAAGAAAAAAAATAATGCGTAGATCTATACCATTAACATATTCGAAGCGTCTCACGATTTGCATTCGTGGAGTAAAAAGAAAAAAGATTGGGATTAAAAAAGGTAGTGATATATATATATATATATATATATATTATATATATATATATATATATATATATATATATATATATATATATGTGTGTGTATATATATATATATATATATATATATATACTATATATATATACACTATGAAAGTTGTGGTAATAAAATAGAAAAAAGATTAATGTGAATCTACAGCATAACATCAGAAATGTCTTACGATTAACATTATAGAATAAAAACTAAACAGGAGTGTAAGAAAAAAATATAAAGAAAGATACCACGCAGAAGCAAAAGATAAATCAATGTAAAATGATGTATGTGGAGAGAGAGAGAGAGAGAGAGAGAGAGAGAGAGAGAGAGAGAGAGAGGTTGATCCACACTTAAGCTTCCACAAACAAAACTCAAGAATCACAAAAACAAAATACAAACAATCGCACACACACACACACACATACGTAGTGTTTCCCCATCTTCCGACCATGAAACCAATAAACAAGGAAGGAATGTAAGTAAGTGCCTGAGATTACTAATAAAACGAGAAGAAGAAGAAGAAGAAGAAGAAGAAAGAAGAAGAAGAAGAGGGGAATTCCTGTACAGGTACAGTACTTGGGCGTATTGTTCCGTCATGACATGCCCACACAGTGCCCGGTTGTTTACGAATTGGCTTTCCCTGCTTGTCAAGAGGAATTTATTTAGTCGAAGTAATTCAATATATCCTCGGTTTCTCATGCGTGGGAATTCCACGGGGAATACAAGAGAGAGAGAGAGAGAGAGAGAGAGAGAGAGAGAGAGAGAGAGAGAGAGAGAGAGATAATACTTAAGATTTTTCCTCGTTCATAAAATCGAAGATTGGGACACATTTGAGAGAGAGAGAGAGAGAGAGAGAGAGAGAGAGAGAGAGAGAGAGAGAGAAAGGAACACTTAATATGAATTTACTCTTGAGAGAGAGAGAGATGACCGAGAGAGAGAAAGGAAACAACTCAATATGGAATTTTACTCTGAGAGAGAGAGAGAGAGAGAGAGAGAGAGAGAGAGAGGAACACTCAATATGAATTTTACTCTTTCATGACATCAAAGGGGGGAACACAAAATTCTATATTGCACATCTGAGAGAGATAGAGAGAGAGAAAAAAACACTCCCCCCTCCCCCCTTCCTGCCCATTACTGCCTTGGGGCACGTATTGAGTATTTCACCAACGCAAGAGTGCTGTCTGTCTGGAGGGGGGCAGCAAGTTTCCAATACCTCATTGATAAGGTGACCCACATAAGGTTACTTTCGACTTTGCTTAAATATTCCTCGCGAAATGAGAGAGAGAGAGAGAGAGAGAGAGAGAGAGAGAGAGAGAGAGAGAGAGAGAGAGTTTGAAAAAACTCTTCGCAAAAACCCAACCGGATAAGTGGCGACAAAATCTACGATTAGCACAAAACGAGCGACGCGTTTTTGTGTTTTTGACAAAGTCGCCGTTTGTCACTTTCTTCCCTTTTGGCGGGTGAAGGCCTTGAATGAAAGTCTGAATGAAAGTCCTCTTGACTTTCTATTTGCCTTTATCGCAAATTTATCCTTCAGATATGCGAATGAACTTAACCACAGATTTATTTAGCTACAGAAAGACTTACTTATCAAGTTCCTTCTACAAAGAAATATTCAAGTTCCTTACTCTCTATTTCTTGAACGTTTGATACAAATTAGATTTGTTATATAGCAGCGCATATTTCTGGGCGTATCTGAGGGCGCGCACGCAAGCACGTTTGCGTATATCCGGAAAAATAAATGATATGTTTTATTTACTAATACAGCATTTTATGTAGCTAATTAAGCAAGGCATTAAATAGCAGTTCGCTACTGGTTACACATTTTAAAAGGGTATACATATTAAATAAATACTTCAGTAAGTATTTATTTCCGGCGAAATCGACCATTGCTGTGCGACGCCAGAGTGACATGGCACCAATCAATCGATCAATCAATCAAGCAAGCAAGCAACGACTGCCAGGATGACATTTTGAAGCGGCGCCAAGGTAGAGAAATCAAGATGGTATCTATCTTCGGTCTAACAAGAGGCTTTCATACAAAAAATAAATATATTTTCTGATTTAATACAGCCATTTTGATCAAATTATTTACGAAGCACTTAAGTAGTATTTGAATATCTTCTGAATACGTACGATAACTTGAATGAATTAGATATTAATGTATTAAGTCTACAAAGAATTAATAGTTTTTCTTCTTCCAGACAACTTCAACTGTTCAAACATCCATGGCATTTTCTTCGATTCGCTTTGCGCAATGGAACGCAACTACTCACACGGAATGTAAACAAAACAATGCCTGCAGAAGAATGTTTAACAATCTCTGGTCACTCGTTCCGATTTCTTGTTATCAGTTAAAAAGGTCATCCATGGGCTTTGACCAGCCTCTTAAAAGTCAAGGTCACCAAGGTCGACTGACTGACTGACTCTCTCTCTCTCTCTCTCTCTCTCATCTCTCTCTCTCTCTCCTCTCTCTCATACATACACAAACACGCATTCTTCTGTTTGGAAAAATCATCCATTGTTGTTTACAAGGTGTAACGAATATACGTTTAGTTCTGCTGTTATACTCTCTCTCTCTCTCTCTCTCTCTCTCTCTCTCTCTCTCTCTCTCTGAGCTAGATCAACTTCCAAGTGATGTTACATGGAGCGATTCCAGAGTCAGTCTGATATTATTAACAACAATAATTTGATGTTTTAATAACCGTTACACAATAACTCAATCTGCAGATGGGCGAGGCGGTTGTTGGGGGGGGGGGGGGGTTGTGGAGGGAGAGGATCCCCCCTGGAGAGGGGTAAAATAATCCTTTAACTATCCTACCCAAACAAATTTACTCCTTGAAGACAAAAACTCCAACATTCAGAACTTGAAGAAAAACATTTGCCACTATTTTTTTTGACAAAACCACGCTAATAGGATCTATACTTCCTTCGTCTGCAAAGGGCAGAAAGAGTCCTACAAGAGTCCTATCACGTAAAAACACTCCCACGAATCCTGCCTCTTATCCTTTACACAAGGACTATCACGAACAACATCCTATCTCAGGAGCAACATTCTCGTTTATTCAGATCCGGAACATTTTTTATGTCTAGTGGTCGTATTTTTTTTATCTGTCCACCAAACGGACAATCTGATGGCGTTAGACGACCTAGGCTGTGATCACGAGTGAAGGACGCGGTACGTTAGGCGGGCACGTTAAGTGGGGACGTCAATTGGGTACGTTGAGTTGGTACGTCAATTATGTACGTCAGTTGGTACCTTGTTGTGTACGTTAAGTGGGTCGGTTATTTGGGTATATACGTTAAGTGGGTACGTTAATTGGTACGTCAATTGATTATTTGAGGTGGTACGTCATTTGGGTACATCAATTATTAGGGCATGTCATTTGGGCGCATTAAGTGTGTACGTCACTTAGTTATGCTAAGGGGTGGGGTACGTCAATAGAGTACGTTAAATAGGTACATCAATTGAGTACGTAAAGTGGTACATCAGCTGGGTACGTTAAACGGCTACGTCAAATGGGTACTTTTAATTTATTAAAGATCAACGCTGTTTAGGTTATACACATTCCTACATTCACTGTACCGTAGCAGTCTATTCGCTACGAGAGAGAGAGAGAGAGAAGAGAGAGAGAGAGAGAGAGAGAGACGCCCATTACCCGAAATGCCAGGGCAGGAGGTGAACCAGCCCAGCTAGAAATTGAGGACGCCAGGTCAGCAGAGGTCAAGATGGGGTTCAATAGCATTAGAACATTTCATCTGTGTATAGTTGCGTTTGAGAGAGAGATGAGGAGAGAGATGCACGATGAAGAGAGAGAAGACTGGAGGAGGAGATGAGAGAGAGAGAGTATCCACGAATGAAGGCAAATTTGAAGTCTATACTAAGATATATATATATATATATATATTATATATATATGTATATATATATATATTTATATATATTTTTTTTTTTTTTTGAAACAGGTAAACAAGAAGGCCAACCTAGTATCTTTTTCTAGACCAGGCCGAAAGAACACAATAAAAAGGGGCGGAGAAAAAATTAACCAAAACAAAAAAAATACCTAATCTGAAACAAAATACGAACGCCGAAACGTACACGTACGTACGCACGCCCGTTTGTCCGTCAGTACGTACAGGGAATCCACAAACATGTTCGAGGGGTGAAGAAAAAATGACCTTAAATCTATAAATCTATAAAAATAAATAATAATATACTAATCTGAAACAAGATACGGACAACGGACGCAGACTTACGTCCGTTCGTCCGTCCATACGCACGGGCGCAGCATCCATAAACAGATGGTCGAGAGGCGCGCCCGTCCGCCAGCCCGCCCTAAGGTGTGGCGCCCACCACCTGAGATTAGGTCACCTGGTTACAACTCTTGCTACATCCGGTTCCGCTCCCCCTCCCCCCTTCCCCTTCCGTTTTCTTAGACTATAACCCAACCCCCTTAACTCCCTCAAGTCCTTATATCCCTTATCTTCCACTGGGATATAATCGAAGATGTATCCGAGTTATACTTAATAAGTTATAAGTAAGTTTTTATAAATACTTATACTTTTCTCATATGTGGGTACTGAGATATCAAGGTTTCTCTTTCAACATGTCATTCCTGACCTTGATTTCATACGCCCACGGGGAGAGAGAGAGAGAGAGAGAGAGAGAGAGAGAGAGAGAGAGAGAGAGAGAGAGAGAGAGAGAGAGAGAGACCTTACGTACACACGTATGGAAGACTATGCGTGGATGCGTATCAATATATTTATGTCTAACTCATCTGGCGAGTCAATGATACGCAAATAGTTATATATATATATTACATACGATATAATATATATTATATAATACATTATATATAATATATGGATAAAACTGTTGTAACAACGACGTTCCATCTAATAAAGGAGCCCATTAAAAACGCCAAAATGCAGAGAGGAAAAGGACTATATTTTCAGAAAGACTGCCTGTCTCTTTCTCTTTATGGCAAGATTGAAAGTAATTATATAATAATATATATATAATATATATATATATATATATACTATATACAAATATACAAACTATAGAATATATATATATATATAGATATATTATAACATTTATAAATATATATAATATTATATTATACTAATATATATATATAGATATACTATATGATAAATATTTATTTAATAATATATAGATATATATATATTATTGAAAATAAATAAACTCAGAAAGTAAAAGAAATAATTGCTTTCACACCTCAAGACAGATCACTGGGAAAGTGACAATACTTTCATTCGACGTAAACCTTTCTTTAAAAAGAGTAACGCACTGAAAACAACCGCTTGGCCAACCCTAATGAGACAATGCACACGAAAAAAACCAAAACGAATTAAAAAAAAAATAAAAATGAAAGCACCTGCCTAATTAAGTCAGTCATACGAAAGGTAAGCGATTAGCAGACGACTTTTCAAGTCTCAAACAGGAGTCCCAGATGGTCGTGTTGTCATGCAACAAAAATTCTTCTTGCTTGCTTGCACAGCCTTTCACTTCGAATGCACACACACACACACACACACACACACACACTACACACACAGGTGCAATGGCTTTCAAATGCTGCGTCAGTTGCACGTCTTGAAATGCCAATTGATTGAAAGGCAAGAATGAAATTGAAAGGTATTTATTTCTGGATTCAATTTTCAACTCAAGGAACGCTGTTTTCCAATACTATTTTCACAAGACTAAGGGCCCAACGAACGGGCAGTTATTATTTTTTCAGTTAAAAAAAACCATTAAAAAATGCATTATTAAATACGGTTTTTTTTGTATTTATTTAATAATAAGTTTTTCTTTATGAAAATAAAAAACAATTCTACATGTATAATGTAGGTTTTAAAAAATTCACATTTATAACAGGCTTGAAAAAAAAACGTTCCTGATTTTATAAAATAGGTTATTTTAAAAGAAAATAGCTTTTATTTGCAATTATAATAGAATTTAAATATATATATAACTTTTTTGCATTTATAAGAGTTATCTAAAATAACTTTTTCAATTTGAAACCTAGATTTTAGTTCCTAAAGAAAACATGTCACCATCTCTCCTATTTAACTTAATTTAAGAATTATTTACTTTTTGTAACCATTAGAAAAAAATAATAATTATAACAACTAAGATATAATAAAAAATATAACTGATAAAATAATCATAACCACTGAAACTTAATCTTAAAAATTGTATAATTCCGATAATACCCTCATAAGAAGGAAACGGCAGCAGGCTCGGCCAGGAACTACCCAAAACTTCCTAATTGGCCTGGGCTATTTTGGGAGGGGTGTCTCAACACACACACACACCTCACCTCCCAAATTCGGGGACGGGTTGACCCGTCCCTCCAATAACTGGACTCACTGGTCCGGTGATCCTTTGGAGAAGATATTGAGTTCTCTCTCTCTCTCCTTCAGTGCGTAAGTGTGAGTATGTTTAAACAGATTTCCACACATACACACACACCAAACTCAAGCAACTAACATACAGTATTTCTCTCTCTCTCTCTCTCTCTCTCTCTCTCTCTATATCCTCTCTCTCTCTCTCTATATATATATATATATATATATATATATATATATATATATAGATGTATATATAGAGTATAATATATAGAGAGAGAGAGAGAGAGAGAGAGAGAGAGAGAGAGAGAGAGAGAGAGTGAGAGAGAGAGAGAGAGAGAGAGAGAGAGAGAGAATTAACAGTATTCAAGGGAGTGTCTCACACAAAGAGCAGAAAAAATCGCACAAACACAGCTTTGGAAGCATAGAAGAGGAGAGAGAGAGAGAGAGAGAGAGAGAGAGAGAGAGAGAGAGAGAGAAATTAACGGTATCCCTGGGAGTATCCCCAAGCAAAAGGCATAAATTAAATCGTTCAAATACATTTTTGGAAGCAAAGATTCGGGTCACACTACGCCTGCGCGACTCTGAGTCATGTACCAAGACCTGTATCTAGATTTGCCTTGATACCAATCGAGTTTTTGAGTGAAATCTAAAAATATTGAAGCTTTACAGGGAAAGATTTCCAGTTGTTAATTGTATACGAATTAGAATTATTCAAATTTAAGGGGAGAATAAATTTATTATGCAATATGACGTATAAAATACAGTTAATTCCAAGTTCTTGATTAATATTTCTAAAAAAATATTAAAGCTTTCAGAGGAAAAATTTCAAGTTTATAAAGTGTGCTCGAAGAAAACTGATTAAAATTTAAATCAAATACATAAATTTAGATGATAATAAAGGTAATATATTAATCTATTATACGATGTGATGTATAAAACATACGTCATTCCATGTTCTTGAATAATATTTCTAAAACAAAATATTAAACTTTTCAGATGAGAAATTTAAAGTTTTAACAGTGTGTACGAGGAAAACTGATTAAAATTTGAATAAAATGCATAAATTTAGATGATAATAAAGGTAATTTAGAAAATTTAAAGTTTATAAAGTGTGCACTAAGAAAACTGATTAAAATTTAAATCAAATACATAAATTTAGATGATGATAAAGGGAATTTATTAATTTATTATACACTGTGACGTATAAAACACGTCATTCCAGAGTTTGTTCAGCAGCACGACTTTAAAAGGAAACGAGTGGATGCGAGTTCCACTCTCTTTTTTAAGGTCAAGAAAAGATGGATAAATGTCCAGCGACCCGAGAATAATTAATGAATGGGGGGGAGGAGGGGAGAGGAGGAATAGGGAATAAGGAAGGGTGGGGTTGGGGGAGAAAAATGGGGGCGGGGGAATTAACAGAGAATTCAGAACAACTTACTCCATTCTTGGCGAGACAACTTGTTGATATAAGGGGTCCATCTTTAAGGGGCTGGAAGGCCTATGGCTTTGTTTGTACTTAGGCCTAAACATTTGTTTTTTTTTTTCTCTCTCTCTCTCTCTCTCTCTCTCTCTCTCTCTTTTGTTTTTTGGTGCCTTCAGGCCTGGGCTACAAAGGGGTGTCTGGATGGCCGTCCAGTATGGATTTCCACTTAGGAAATAACGTATACTTCTTGGTACCGTAATGTAAGATATTATAAGCATTACTGCATATCCTCTTTTCCTAAAGGCTGACTATCAACACACACATATATTATGTATGTGTGTGTGATGTGTAACACAATACCACATTCATAAGCACACACACACACAAGCATAACCCAACCCACAGCTATACCTCATACAATGCTAATATCTCTCTGACCTTTGACCTCACCAAAGCCTCCCACGAATATAGCACCAGTCATTATCGATAGAGAACAATAGAAATATGAATGATAATAAAAGAAAAATGCAAATAAAAAAAAAAAATAGTAAAAAGTCACGAACGCTACACGAGTAATAAGTAAGACTTAAAAATATTTTCTAAGACTTTTGAGAAATATATTTAGACTTAGAAATATTTTCAGACTTTAAAAATATTTCTAAAGACTTTTGAAAATATTTTTAATGACTTGTCATAAGTAAGACTTAAAAATATTTTCTAAGACTTTAAGACTTAAAAATATTCTTAAAGACTTTTAAAAACATTCTAAAGACTTAAAAAAGGATTTTTAAAGATATAAAAAACATTTGAAATCTTTAAATACTAAAAAAAAGTCTTTTAAATCAAACAAGATTTTCGGATTTTTTAAAGACCAACACAAAAAACCCTATACAAAATTTAAAACACTTAAAAAAACAGACTGCAAATTCGTCTCCCAGTCAGAATTTAAAAGACTTATTACTTTTAAAGATAAAAAAAATTCAATTGCAAAAGAACGCTATTAAAGACATTAAAAAAAAACATTAAAACACTTTCAAAAAAAAGGACTTTTCCTCCATTCCTCTCCCGGTTTCAGATGCATTCCACCATTCCTAAGGAGTTGCGTCATCCCTTGGAACCAGTCTCCGACGAAACAATGGCGCATTCCGCACTGTCGTCTTTGCCGATAGGTGCTAAACCGCGCATGCGCCTCGACGAGCTTATTTGCATACACGAGCGTCAGACCACAAAATGAGAGAGGAGAGAAGAATAAAACATTTTAGAGAGAGAAGAGAGAGAGAGAGAGAGAGAGAGAGAAGGGGGGACATCGTACTGGAAGAAACAGAGAAGCATCGTAATGGAGAGAGACAAAAAACGAAATAAATGTTAATCAAAATATATTCGTCAAAACACTTTGAAAAAAGGCATTAAAATAACAAAGGAGAGAGAGAGAGAGAGAGAGAGAGAGAGAGAGAGAGAGAGAAGCCTTTCACTCCAGGCTGTGGCCATATACGCCAAATATTCAGATTTGGGGCCAAGATTCCCTTTCAGGTAAAGAAGGGTCTATGTAAACCTCGGTTATGATATGAGTAGAGGGGGGGTAGGGCATCATTTTGGGGTATGTGCTGATGGCGGAGGAACGAGGGGGTTATAGAGGGGGGTTACGAAATGGAGAGGTATATAGTATTGGAAAGGTATGAAGGAGGGGGGTGGAGTGAACTGGAATTTAAAGATGGAGAGAAACGTGTAAAAAATTTAAAAATTGAATTATCTCCTATGATGGAACTGTTTTATATATAAATATTGGCAATTACGATTAATTATAATTATGACAATGAAAGGGTACACCAATTATATGAAAGGATAATAATGAGAATAATTAGCCAGATTGGGGGGAACGACACCAGCTGTAATAATAATAATAATAATAATAATAATAATAATAATAATAATAATAATAATAATAATAATAATAATAATAATAATACTGACAAGTCACACATTCCTTTAGACATAACCGAACCTTAGAAAAATAATAAAATAAACAAAAAATGCTTTTTCATTTAAAAAAAATGAGCATCTTTCCTGTCACCTCTTAACAGAAAAGTAAAACAATTCTCAAAAAAATGAATAAATAAATAAGAAAACAAGTCGTTTTATGAAGAAATGAAGAAAAGAATGTGTATATTTTTTCCAGTGGCTGGAAACCTGTCAGTCTCAAGAGGCACCTTTTCCTTCGGCACACCTGTACAGAGTGAGTCCTCCTCTCCGCCTCTCAGGTAAAATAAACAAATAAATAAATATATAAATAACCACTGGAATTTCGTCTTTTCTTACTGACACATAACAGAAATCCTTCGTACTATTTGTCAGCAAGTTACGGTGGACCTGTATATTTTTTTCCCCAAATGTAAGCCTTTTTTTTTCCAGGTGAGTTTTTTTTCCCAGAGGTAAGGCCTTTTTTTTTTTTTTTTTTTTTTTTCAAAGGTATGTCTTTTTTTTTTTAAAGGTAAGTCCTTTCCTTACAAAGTTTAGTAGCTTTTCTCAAAGGCAAATCTTATTCAAAGGTAAGCCTTTCTTCAAAGGTAAATGTTTTTTCTCTATGGAAGTTTTTTTTTTCAAAGGTAAGTGGTTTTTCTCAAATGTAAGTATTTTTCTTAAAAGGTAAGTCCTTTATTCAAAGTTTAGTATAGTTTTTTTTTCAAAGGTGAGAAGTTTTTTAAGTGGACTTTTTTAAGGCAAGAGCATGGCTTTTTTTTTTTTTTTTTTTTTTTTTTTGTTGTTAAAGGTAAGAGGATGGTTTTTTAAGGCAAGAGCAATGCTTTTTTTTTTTTTTTTTTTTTTTTTTTTTAAAGGTAAGAGGATGGTTTTTAAGGCAAGGGGTGGCTTTTTAAGGTAAGACAATGTTTTTACATTAAGTGGAAGTTCTTTTTTTACGCCAGCTAAATTGCTAGTAGTACTTCAGAAACAGAATGCGATATGACATAATACTCCACAATAATCATCACGTACGGATGAAAAAATGAAAGGAAATGAACAAGAGAGACGAAGAAACACAGACATAGGAGAGAAAGGTAAAAGAGAAAGAGGAAAAGTGAGAGAAAGGGGAAGAAATAAGGAGAGGCACAGCAAACAAAATCCCAAAGCCATTTAAGAACGCTCGCCACCACCAAATTTGGCTCGTTCAATGCAGACCCGCTCGTCATGTTTTACGAGTTTCTCTCTCTCTCTCTCTCTCTCTCTCTCTCTCTCTCTCTCTCTCACACATTCTTGCATGACACACCTAAGTGTTTATATTTCACTGTTTTTGTATATTTTGTTATATTCGTAAACTTTTAATTACACTTTATATCCATATATTAATTTTTGTGGAGAAAAACGATAACCTACCGATAACGTTTCAATAACACACAGGTCAAATGAGGTCAATTATTAGTCTGACCTGTCGATACAATACAAGTCAAACAAGGCCAGTTACTAAAATTTGACCTGTTTTTTCCAATAAAACATAGTCGGTTATTACAATTTTACCTGCCGTTACAGTAAAACAGGTCAAACAAGGTGTTATTATCACGTGACCTGTCATGGAAATAAAACAGGTCAAATGAGGTAATTTGCTACAATTTTACCTGGCAATACAATAAAACAGGTCAAACAACGTCAGTTATTACCATGTGACCTGCCATGGAAATAGAACAGGTCAAATGAGGCAGTTGTTACAATTTTACCTGCCATTACAATCTGTCGTAGAAATAAAACATAGGTCAAACGAGGTAACTTGTTTCAACTAAAACATAGGTCAATTTTGAGATCAATTATCACAATCTGACCTGTAGTTACAACAAAACACAGGTCAAACATGGTAAACTATTACAATCTGACCTGTCTTTACAATAAAACATAGGTCAAAGAAGGTCATTTATCATAATGTGACCTGTCAATCCAATAAAACGCCGGTCAAATGAAGTCAATTATTCCAACTAAGACACAGGCCCAATGAGGTCAACTATTACACATTTGACGACAGTGAATTGGCAATCCGTCCAAGACTTTTTCCTCAACAATTAGAAATTTCTTCATCCGTCACCCACACGCAACAAACCTGCTGGCGGGTGAGTGAGTGAGTCACCCGCCTCACCTCTCTCTCTCTCTCTCTCTCTCTCTCTCTCTCTCTCTCTCTCTCTCTTCACAACGCACAGGACTGGCAACAACGTAATCTGATTTACCCGAGGACAGGTATGGCTAGACGACGCTGGGTTGAGAGGGGGAGGCGGGGGAGTGGGAGGGGGAGGGGAGGGGGTAGGGGAGTAAGGAGATTTGTTTGGGGGGGGGGGGAGCCTTTAATAGCATTAAGCAATTCTCGGATCTGGTTCGTCGCAGACAGGTGATCTGGGACTTCCATATTCCAGGTCATGTCAGGCACCGCCAGATATATATAACTATAAATAAATAAATATGCATATATATATATATATATATATATAGGTATATATATAATACATATATATATATATATATATATATATACATATATATATATATATATATAATATTGTATATATATATATATATATATATATATATTATATATACTATATATATATGTATATATATATATATATATATATATATTTTATATATATATATATATATATAGTAGATAGATAGATAGATAGATATATTATATATATATATATATATATATATATATATACATATATAGATAGAGAGAGAGAATAGAGAGAGAGAGAGAGAGAGAGAGACTGGTTGATCTGCCTATCAATATTCGTCTGCTTATTCAAGGCACCAGTTACTAAGACTGTTTCTTAATTGCTGAGTAAGCTAATTAAATACTAATGGAATATAAAATTTAATAAAAAAATTTTTTTTTATAAATTCCAAGGTGCATCTTTCCAAATTTGTAAAAAGTTTACAATTATTTTCATATTAGGTTCCGAAGTCATATTTTAATTGTTTCCCAAAATCAAACTTTCCTGTGACACGGATTTTAAAATATATTAATATTTATATCATAATTTATATTATTATTTGTATATTTTTTATCATAATTTATGTTACTATTTTATCATAAATTTCACAGCAATCATTTTCATGTAGTCAAATCTTAATTATATGCATTTTTAAATATATTTTTATCAGACATTTTAAAGCAAAATTTTTCATGTCAATTTTTATTATGACAAAAATTCATAAATATATTATTATTAGGTATTAACATAAATCTATAATTTACTTTACCATTTATCTCACAGCAATTTTTTCCTAAAGTTAAATTTTAATGATATGCAATTATAAATATACTCATTTCTTTAATCTATGCTGATACATCTAAAAAACAGATTCATAAAATTTAAACTGTAATTCCTATACTTCCCTGAGTATCTTCTTTCTGGGTTAAACTTTCCTATATGCTAAATTTCCTAGAATATCATTCGGTAGTCACTTACGGAAAGAAGCGCTTTTACGTTTCCTAGAAAGCACACCCACTGAACGCAACGCACATAAGTTCAAGAAAATGACGTTGGGGAATTTGTACATCAGTTAATAAATTAATATATATGGAATAAATTGAATTATCTAACGAATTATTCAATGTTCCAGGAACTCATTATTACTTTAGCAAATTTGTTTCAATGTTTCAAGAAATTATGTAATGAATATTTTCAAATGTGTATCATTAGATAAATATTATAAATAAAAAAAATAAGTAGTTAACTAGTCAAGAAAACAGTTCAGTCCAAATCTTTACTGCTCTCTCTCTCTCTCTCTCTCTCTCTCTCTCTCTCTTTTTACGAGCACATACAGACATGCACATAAAAACATGTAATCAATATGCATGCGGAGCTAAAAACACATTTTGTTTTTCTACGAAAAAAGTAAAAAAAAATCTGGCCAAAGTGTCAGCTACTGTTTGGGGAGGTGTGTGTGTGTGTGTGTGTGAGAGAGAGAGAGAGAGAGAGAGAGAGAGAGAGAGAGAGAGAGAGAGAGAGGCTCAAAGGATATCCTACCTTACTCTACGAGTCTGCATATAATAAAACGCAGTGCGTAGGGACGTATTTCTGCGAGCCACAGATATAAGGTATTATAACCCGATATCCGTAATGGTAGTTAACGTCCCCAGCGGCGGGACTTATTGTCTCGAATATCTCAGCGCCTCAAACGTTCAAGAAATTAACCAATTCTCACCCTCCTCTTCTCCCGTTTCTTTCGTGACGATAAATATGTCATCCTAAGCTATACCAAGAGAGGGGGAGAGTGTTTCCACGCGTGCATGGCCGTAATTAGGCCGGTAGCGACTAGCGCGCCTGCGCGCCTCAATCGAAGCTAAAAATACAAGTACGAAATCCGAAGACGGTATCGCTTCTGTCGGAGAAAGAAGGCGAGACGAGAGTACTCCGCAACTCCGCCAGGGACGTCCCCTTGTTACTAAGTACCAAAATACACGCGCGTGCACGCACATACGCATGGGGGCACTTTGTCCTCTCAACTGCAACATATCGAGCTATAGGAGATTGTGTTACAGCTTACTGCTCCGTGACCTTATTTAGGTATCGGTAGTGACTAGATTCTATTGACAGATAGCCGCATAGTCGCGTGGACTTCTTGCGTTATCGGTGCCAATTCTGCGCGCAAGAGCGCACTTACGCGAGTTAACTTATGCATCGTCTGGGTTTCAGGCAGACGAATTGTATATGGATTAATGTAGTGTAGACAAAAATTCAGGTGGAAAATGAATGTTCATTAAAATACGTTGAGGGAAGTATTTGTAAACGTTAAAATGATCAAGAACAACATACAAACAAGTTTGTAAATAATAAATAAATAAATAAATAAATAAATAAATAGATAAATAAATAAAATAAATAAATAAATAAATAAAAAAATAAATATAAATATCCAATAAACCTCAAGAAATCAAGAGCTACAAAGGAAGCAAGCAAATAACAAATCAGAAACTCTGACAGAGAGAGAGAGAGAGAGAGAGAGAGAGAAAATGAAGATTTCGAAAAGTCCAACCTTCGCCCCCCCCTAACCCACCCTTCCATTGCGTTATGACAATCACAAGAGGCATGAAGTGCCGTAATCTCTCTCTCTCTCTCTCTCTCTCTCTCTCTCTCTCTCTCTCTCTCCTTCAGGAGTAACCAACCGGGCCGAGGATGGGTCTCATCCAGTAATTAAGACCATTGCCACAATGAAATTAAGGTCGTTCTCGGACGCTGAGCAATGATAGTGTTGCAAGGGCAGAGCTCTTAATGACGAAAGGCTGCATGACATATCCTCTCTCTCTCTCTCTCTCTCTCTCTCTCTTTCTGTTTATATAGGATGGTTTCCAAAAGTTATTACCAAGATATTAAAATCGTTTTACTTTTCATTCAGAAGTTCTATACATGTTTTGTACGAGATCTTTTGAATGGTACCTAAATCTATGTTGACAAAGGTAGTTGCTACATTATATCTTATAACAAAAAATTTAATTATATTAGTCCAGATTCCATCAAATAGCGTTTCGCATTTCTTGAAAAGAACCAAGACACATCTTACGAGAAATGTTTGCATTAATACGCACACAAATAATTCAGGAACGCATTCTAATCATGCGTACGCAAGCACGAATTATTTACGTGAAATACCTTTTCTCTCTCTCTCTCTCTCTCTCTCTCTCTCTCTCATAACCAATGTTTCACTGCACTCCATTACTCCGTCGGTTTCACCTGCGACATTTCCCACAATCAGTGCGTGAGATTCCCAGGAACCACGAGATTCCCAAGAATCATTACCTCCTCCATGGATATTACCGAGACCCATTTCCAAGCAACAAATATTTCATCTCCCCCAGTGTGGACGGAATTAAGTTTTGCAAGCGGGTGCTTTCAGTCTCCCTAACTGGGTGATGTTACTCTTTTCGGAGCGTCCACAGTGCAGTAAATAAGGTCATCAACATGTCATCAACAAGTCATAAATATGTCATTAACATCTTGTCAACAAGTCGTAAACATGTCATCAACATGTTGTCAATACGACTCTGCAACATATTGCATACATGTCACATACAGGTAAAAAAACAAGTTAACAACCGTGAGATAAGTCCATAGTACAGTAAAATGTCATAAACATAAGTCTACAATTTATTACATACATGTCAAAAACATGTTGCCAACAAGCTATGATGTCAAAAACATAAAACGACAACTTATTGCATACATGTCGCAAACAGGTTAAAAGCAAGTTAATGACTGTAAGACAGGTCCACAGTGCAGTACACAATGTCATGAATACATGTCTACAACTTATTGCATACATGTCACAAACAGCAAGTTAACATCCTCAAGATCTCTAGTAAATGCAACTAAGCCGTTGACTTGTATACTCAACATGTTTGTGATATGCATGCAACAAGTTTCAGACAACTTTAACTGTAGTGTGGACACTTACAGGTTGCTTTTACGACTACCTATAGGTCATCGACATGTATTCAACATGTTAGTGATATGTATGTAACAAGTAGCAGACATGGGTTCATGACATTTTTTTCTATAATGTGTTCAAACCCTCACCAGTAGTTTTAGCTCCTGGTTTAGGTGTGGGGAGGTTTATGCCAGCACGGAAATTTAACCAAAGGCAGCCTCTAATTGTGGTGAAGGTATTGGAGGGTATTGATGTGGCTACTTCCCCCCGCAAACAGATACCCATACCCAGGAAGTCCCATACCCAGCCGAAATAGACTTCTACGAACTCGATACGGAAGCGCCTTTGACTAATAGGACAGTCGCGTTCTGTGTCCCATGATAAGTAATCGAAAACTGTTTTCGAAGGTGAAGTAACGAAAACGCTCGCGGTTATATGAATAAAAGGCAATGAATTAATAACATCTGATCTATTTCGTTAAAAAGGTGATATATTACCCCGGTTAAATTGGGTTAATGTAAATTTTGTCTAAGATATATGACAATAACACCAGGTCTAGGAAAGTAGTTTTCCATTCTTCACTACGCTGCACAGAACGCACCCCTATATCTATATTTACATAAGACCAATGTCGATTATCAAACAGTGGCTATGTAGCAGATAGCCAGGACGCAGACACGACCCTCTCTCTCTCTCTCTCTCTCTCTCTCATACACAAAAGCGTACTGCTTTTGGCATTGTGACCAGAACGGCAAGGTGCCAATGCCATAGAGAGAGAGAGAGAGGAGAGAGAGAGAGAGAGAGAGAGAGAGAGAGAGAAATATTACCTCGGTGACAGACAATGGATCGTGGAGAAAATTCTGTGCGAGAGAGAATAATAAATGCTTGTTTGCGAAGCCGTAGGGTGATTCATGTGATGTCAAGTTTGTTTACTAAATAAACAACTAGAATAACGTAATGAAAATATACAAGCATAGCAGCCATAACGACTATGTTTAATTACACGGACGTACGTTCGCCAAATTAACGTATGTACGTACGTATATTTCTAACGACTACAAGCAATGCTTGTAAGTTTGCTAGTAAAATTATGGAACAAGAACATAAGATATATTAGCGATCTTCTATGTTATAATAATAATAATAATAATAATAATAATAATAATAATAATAATAATAATAATAATAATAATAATAATGAAAACGGAGGTCCACCATAATATATACTAGGGATCTTCTGTGTCTCAATAATAATAATAATAATAATAATAATAATAATAATAATAATAATAATAATCTATTTATTAAAACTGACGATGCACTGATCTGGCATATGCGAGAGAGAGAGAGAGAGAGAAGAGAGAGAGAGAGAGAGAGAGAGAGAGAGAGTCAAAACCAGAGGTGACCAGCTTTGCTCTCTAAAATGTGTGTGTGTGAGAGAGAGAGAGAGAGAGAGAGAGAGAGAGAGAGAGAGCAACACAGGGTAATGACAGACAGTTCATCAGTCTACTTCAAAAACACACTACTTAAGAGCCACGTGGCGCCTACAGGGAGTAAAACTTGGCACACTGTCAACACTCCAACTCCGGCATGGGGACTGACAACAATAAATTGCTTGCGAGACGTGAAATAAGAAATATATTTGTTTCCACTTAGATTTTGAGCAATTTCTAAAGGATATTAATTTTTCCCTTTACTGGTGAATTTGGTCGACAACATGTTTGTTTGGTTTAAATCAAAAGCATTATTATTATTATTATTATTATTATTATTATTATTATTATTGGTAAAGGAGACTGAAAATGGCATTTTCCTAACATTAAAAAAAAACTTTTAAAGTCTTCAGGAAAAAAACCTGTCCCTTCTTTCATCGTTTTGCTATAAAAATTTTCTCTCTTTCTCTTTTGCTTTATTTCTCTCTCTCTCTCTCTCTCTCTCTCTCTCTCTCTCTCTCTCTCTCTTCAAAATCCTCAGCTGAAACTTCTTATTGACAGAGTTAACAGACTTATGTATATAAACCCAAGAGCGCCCCAAAGGGAAATTAGCAGCCTGCGAGAGAGAGAGAGAGAGAGAGAAGAGAGAGAGAGAGAGAGAGAGATACAGGAAACGGTGATATATTAATAATACCTATACACCTGAAATTCAGGAACATCTCGCTTAAACATTTGGACGTAAGAAAATTCCACCGCAATAGCACTGGGCCAGCTGTTTTCCCTTTTCGCAAAAGAGGCTGAATTTGGGGATAAACTGGCATTTGTCTCTATTCAAACAAAACAGGAACAGTATCAGTATCAGTAGCATAAGACACCGAGGGACTATTTCAGTTCCTTTGACAGGAACACTGGAACAAGGAAACGCAGATGAAACTCAAATGAAACGAGACCAAGAAACATTTCTTTTTCTGCCACAAAAGACAAAGGCCATACGACCCCATCTGTGGGTTGGGAGATGATTGAAAATAAGATATCCTCTCTCTCTCTCTCTCTCTCTCTCTCTATGGCAAAAATAGGACCAAGAAGACACGACGACGATGCTTGTGAATAAGGCATAACATCTCTCTCACGGGGCCCTGCGGCTCCCCTCTCTCTCTCTCTCTCTCTCTCTCTCTCTCATGCTTCTTCCTCATGGCGAAAATAGGACCAAGAAGACACCAAGGCATGACGCGACTCTCTCTCTCTCTCTCTCTCTCTCTCTCTCTCCTCTCTCTCTCTCTCTCTTGACACAACGTTATTATTGTATACTTTGGAGGCTCCCTGACCAATCATGAGGAAGAATTGGGGACCTTTTGAAGACCTCGACGAGGCCGTCTGGGAGACATCTGCCTCGTGTCCCGTAACAAGGAACATTCGACACACATCCCAATTTGTTTCCAAGGACGAAACTGAACTTATGAAAACACGAAGGAATAATAAGTAAATACACAGACCCTAAGTATATTCTTTATATTCTTTAAAGTTATATTTCTCTTTACACTCATACCATAAATACGTACCGCCCTTGAAACAAAGGTAAGCGCTGGCATAAGCCAGCCTAATCTACACACGAAACCATCATTTACTTAATGAAAACTACTAATCACAACGTTAGGTAAGGTCAGCACGTGGAAAGGTGACCAGCCAGAATTGCTAGATCCCTAAGGCATATAAGCTTGCTTATTAAACGTCATTAGTGAAGCAAGGTGTAGGTGTAGCGATCTCATCCTATGGTTCTTGTTCTAAAAAAGGAAATGAGTGAAGGGTTTTATACATATCTCTCTCTCTCTCCTCTCTCTCTCCCTCTTATCTCCTAAGCAGGCGGAGAGAGGAGAGGAGAGAGAGAGAGAATACTCCTTTCCCAACAATAGCAGATAGATAGTGCCACGTGTCGAATATGATGACGAGTATACGTACGTGTGTGTGTGTGTGTCTGTCTGTCTGTGACTCCTTCACTGATAAGGGCAGATGGGAGATGGAGGGATGTGACAAGTGCACATCGAGATAACAGTTCCGGGAAACAGAATAATAATAATAAATAAAAAAAAGGAATAGGGGAAAAAATGATGTGACAGGAAGAGGCAAGACGGGTGAGGTATATATGACGTGGACGGGAAATATTCACATGTTGAATATTGAATTCAAAACGTAAAGTTCTCGGAATGTAAGATATTCATTGTTATATTTATCATGTAAGGCTCTGGGAATGTAATATATTAATTGTTAAATTTAACATATACAGTTATGATAGCCAATGATAAATGTTGAAGTTAAAATGTAAAGTTCTAGGAATATAAAATATTCATTGTTAAATTTAACATATAGAGTTATATCAAATAATAAATGTTGAATTTAACATGTACAGTTCTAGGAATATAAAATATTCATTGTTAAATCTAAAATATTAAGCACTGAGAATGTTATATATTAACAATTAAATTTAACACGAAAGATCCTGAACTCTTTGAAGGGAAATTGGACAAGTATATTTTATTTTAAGAAATGATTCTTTTCAAACACGGAACATCCACGTTATAATAAAAATAATTTCAAAGTACAATATAATCCTACTGACCCCAGGCCCCTCTCAGTACAAAGCGTTTGACAAATAACGGCCGTAGGAATACGACAAAGAAATATTTAATCTATAAATTGCCCAGTAATAACGCAGGCTTATAACGCACACGGGCACTCGCGCCAACAAGCCTTTATTTATGTGAGGATATCAACTGGCGTTGTTAGAACGGATACCTGCATGCGGAGGGACCATTTATCAAGATGAAATGGACTGCATGGGACACGCCCCCTTTTTTCACAAGACTCTCTCTCTCTCTTTCATGATACAACCTATCTCTATCGTATTTATGTTGTAATCTCTCTCTGTCTTCTCTAATCGTATTTATGTTGTAATCTCTCTCTGTCTTCCCCCTCTATCTCGTGTTTATTTTATAATCTCTCTCTCTCTCTCTCTCTCTCTCTCTCTCTCTCTCTCTCTCTCTCTCTCTCTCTCTCTCATTCTTTCATGATACAACCTCTCTCTATCATAGTATTTATGTTATGAACTCTCTATTTATTTGTCTCTCTCTCTCAGCCATATTAGAACAGACTTATTTAATGTATGGTCAATATAGTACGTAAATCATATTATAGCAGTACCTACTATTCTTTTACACAAACACAAACAAACAAACACACACACAAACAGTCTTTTACTGACTTAAACAGTCAAATCGTCACAGACTTACTTAGCATCTTCAGTCTGAAGTTTTCCTCTGAAGTTTTTGCCCTGAAGTTTACCCTAAAGTTTTCAACTCTTAATTTTTACCCTGAAGTGTTGAAGTTTTTCCCTCTTAAGTTTTCCCCTAGGACATTCCTCCCCCTCTGAAGTTTTTCCCTGAAGTATTCCATAATGTTTTCTCTAAAGTTTTCCCTGTAGATTTTAAGTTCTTCCATCTTGAGTTTCCCCCTGAAATTCCTCCCACTCTAAAGTTTTTCTTTGAAGTTATTTACATGAAGTTTTCCTTTTAGTCTTTCCATGAAGTTTCCTGAATTTCCCCCCATTGAAATTGTTCTTTGCATTTTTCCACGAAGTTTCCCCACGAAGTTTCCTCTCCTAAAGTTTTTCCTTTAATCGTATTACGGAGAACGAGAAAACAAACAGCTGTCATCTGCGAGGAAACATTCTCCTGGTCAATCCAGTGTTGGCAGATAAACGACGACCTTACGACATAAAATGCAGGGTTATGCCCCCTGCAGTCTCTCTCTCTCTCTCTATCCCTAGCCTTGGTTTATGACAATCTCTCTCTCAATCTCTCTCTCTCTCTCTCTCTCTCTCTCTCTCTCTCTCTCTCTCGTGGGTCCAAGAAAAGCAGTCTAACCTGACAGAGAGAGGATTGCCTGGGGATGAGAGAGAGAGAGAGAGAGAGAGAGAGAGAGAGAGAGAGAATGCAAGTAGTATATTGCCGATATAATAACACTGCAAAGCATTTTCCCAAACGCAGGGCCCACTTCCATGCCCCAACTCTAAAAATAAACCAAATAAAAGTCGGGAGAGGGAAACTTGACCCATAAAGGCGAGAGGCAATAAGGGCGAAGTTCCCTTAAAACAGTTGTGCCGTATTGGAGAACCAGGAAATACAATGACACTCTTAAGACTGCGTATGCAGATGTTATGATAATCTCGTTGAATGGGATAAGTGTGTTATGGACCTGTGTTGCGTTAGGTATGCAGGTAAAAGGATTGTGTGGTGTGTGTGTGTGTGTGTGTGTGTGTATTTATATACATGCAATATATATATATAATATATATATATATATATATATATATATATATACATATACATATATATATATGTATATATATACCGTATATATAGATGCATGTACCTATATCTATGTTTATATATATATAAGTATGTATACGTATATCTTTATAAATAGTATATATATATACAAATTATATATACAATATATATAATATATATATATATTATATATATATATATATATATATAATATATAAATATATATATATATATATATATAAATACAAGCACACACATAGACTATATATATAGCATAGTATATACAAACATATATCTTGTTACTCGACAGCCGAGCGGTTAAGTCACTGCCTGTCGCTCTTCATAAACCGGGCAGCAGTTCGAACCCCGCCATCAAATAAATCACTTACCAGTCATAATATATACATGAATATACATATAAAAAATACATAAAATGCAATTGAAATACTCACAGGAAGCTCGACTTATTATCCTCCTCCCTGTTGATGGACCCGCGGCGCCTGGGCAGCGTCTGGGACTCGATCTGGGCAGTGGGCTCCGGCGGGCAGTGACTGACCGGGGCGGAGTGCGAACTCGGGGACTCGCTCCTGCTGCCCTTCTTCGCCAGACGCAGCGAGAGGGACTTCTTGAACTTTTGGAAGACGCCCTCTGGGAACGTTGGAAATAGTAGGTGTTGACTCAACGGCAGTTTTGGAATTTGAAATCTATTGTTTTTTATCTACATGTTTTATTAGTTTGGTGATTTATCTTTGTTTTCCATATGTATAAGGGTTTATAAATAGATAATAATAAATAAATAAATAAATAATAATAATAAAATAATAATAATAATAATACAGACTATACATAACACGAAAGGAAGGAGGGAGAGGACTACTAGTATAGAGGACTGCGTCAACATCGAAAACAGAGCACTGGGCAATATCTGAAAACCAGTGAAGACGAGTGGCTAAAGAGTGCATGGGAAGAAGGACTAATAAAAGCAGACGAAGACCCAGAAATATACAGAGACAGGAGAAAGACAGAAAGAACAGAGGACTGGCACAACAAACCAATGCACGGACAATACATGAGACAGACTAAAGAACTAGCCAGCGATGACAATTGGCAATGGCTACAGAGGGGAGAGCTAAAGAAGGAAACTGAAGGAATGATAACAGCGGCACAAGATCAGGCCCTAAGAACCAGATATGTTCAAAGTACGATAGACGGAAATAACATCTCTCCCATATGTAGGAAGTGCAATACGAAAAATGAAACCATAAACCACATAGCAAGTGAATGCCCGGCACTTGCACAGAACCAGTACAAAAAGAGGCATGATTCAGTGGCAAAAGCCCTCCACTGGAGCCTGTGCAAGAAACATCAGCTACCTTGCAGTAATAAGTGGTACGAGCACCAACCTGAAGGAGTGATAGAAAACGATCAGGCAAAGATCCTCTGGGACTATGGTATCAGAACGGATAGGGTGATACGTGCAAACAGACCAGACGTGACGTTGATTGACAAAGTCAAGAAGAAAGTATCACTCATTGATGTCGCAATACCATGGGACACCAGAGTTGAAGAGAAAGAGAGGGAAAAATTGGATAAGTATCAAGATCTGAAAATAGAAATAAGAAGGATATGGGATATGCCAGTGGAAATCGTACCCATAATCATAGGAGCACTAGGCACGATCCCAAGATCCCTGAAAAGGAACCTAGAAAAAACTAGAGGCTGAAGTAGCTCCAGGACTCATGCAGAAGAGTGTGATCCTAGAAAGCGGCACACATAGTAAGAAGAGTGATGGACTCCTAAGGAGGCAGGATGCAACCCGGAACCCCACACTATAAATACCACCCAGTCGAATTGAAGGACTGTGATAGAGCAAAAAAAAAAAAAAAAAAACCCCCCAAAAAAAAAAAAAAAAAAAAAAAAATATTAATAATAATAAATATATGGGAGCAATACTTATAGCCCAAGCACTTATTAGTTTGGTGACATATCTTTGTCTTCCTGATAACTGGTGTATGTGATTGGATTATTCCATATGAACAGGTGTTATATAATAATAATAAAAAATGGATAAGTATCAAGATCTGAAAATAGAAATAAGAAGGATATGGGATATGCCAGTGGGAAATCGTACCCATAATCATAGGAGCACTAGGCACGATCCCAAGATCCCTGAAAAGGAATCTAGAAAAAAAAACTAGAGGCTGAAGCAGGCTCCAGGACTCATGCAGAAGAGTGTGATCCTAGAAACGGCACACATAGTAAGAAAAGTGATGGACTCCTAAGGAGGCAGGAGGCAACTCGGAACCCCACACTATAAATACCACCCAGTCGAATTGGAGGACTGATAGAAAAAAAAAAATAATAATAAGTAATAATAAGTATTATTATTATTATTATTATTATTAATAATAATAATAATAATAATAATAATATAATAATATAATAATATAATATAATAATAATAATAATAATAAGTGATGGACCAATAGGCGGATGCAACCCGGAACCCCACATAATAATACCACCCAGTCGAATGGAGACTGTATGGAGCAATAATAATAATAATAAGAAGAAGGAAACTGAAGGAATGATAACAGCGGCACAAGATCAGGCCCTAAGAACCAGATATGTTCAAAGAACGATAGACGGAAATAACATCTCTCCATATGTAGGAAGTGCAATACGAAAAATGAAACCATAAACCACATAGCAAGTGAATGCCCGGCACTTGCACAGAACCAGTTCAAAAAGAGGCACGATTCAGTGGCAAAAGCCCTCCACTGGAGCCTGTGCAAGAAACATCAGCTACCTTGCAGTAATAAGTGGTACGAGCACCAACCTGAGGGAGTGATAGAAAACGATCAGGCAAAGATCCTCTGGGACTATGGTATCAGAACGGATAGGGTGATACGTGCAAACAGACCAGACGTGACGTTGATTGACAAAGTCAAGAAGAAAGTATCACTCATTGATGTCGCAATACCATGGGACACCAGAGTTGAAGAGAAAGAGAGGGAAAAAATGGATAAGTATCAAGACCTGAAAATAGAAATAAGAAGGATATGGGATATGCCAGTGGAAATTGTACCCATAATCATAGGAGCACTAGGCACGATCCCAAGATCCCTGAAAAGGAATCTAGAAAAAACTAGAGGCTGAAGTAGCTCCAGGACTCATGCAGAAGAGTGTGATCCTAGAAACGGCGCACATAGTAAGAAAAGTGATGGACTCCTGAGGAGGCAGGATGCAACCAGGAACACTACACTATAAATACCACCCAGTCGATTTGAAGGACTGTGATAGAGCAAAAAAAAAAAAAAAAAAAAAAAAAAAAAATAAAAAAATAATAATAATAATAATACTATGGGAGAATTACTTATAGCACAAAATCATGAAACACAAAACTTAGACTTACACATACATACATTCATACGTACACACTCATAAATAACACTATAGCTTCACAATTCATATAAAAAAAAATTGCTCTAAAAACAATAATATATTTTATCTTGACTGAAAACCACTGAAACAGCATCTGATATATCTAAACAATGAAAGGAATAATGCATTACTTGGCCGTAGAACAAATGATAATAAAACTAATGTATTTGGCCAATTATAAATTATCTTTTTTTCTCAATTTAATTCCTAGTAGGGGTCGCTGTTTCTCACATCTCCCATTAATAAAATGTTAATATAATTTTACCGTACTGAAATCAATGTAATAATTTGTATAATCATCTTATAAATATGATTCTATTGATAGTTATTTACTCCACTTAGGCAGCAATATAAATTATAAATATATATATATATAATATATATATATATATATATATATATATATATATATATATATATATATATATACTATAATATTAATCAATAAATAATCTTAAATAGTTCACGATTCCTCACCTGAGGAGGAGTTATTTGGAGAGGGCATGTAAGGCAGTGACCTAGGTCCTTCCTCACCCACCCGGGTCATGACCTCTGAGGCCACGCCATCTTCCGCTGACGTCATCGCCAGGCGGCATACTGATTGGCTGAGCTTGGCAGCCTCTCGCTCGCTATATACATGTGACCAAGGCCTAGAATGGAGATAAAAGAAATATTAAAATTATATTGAAATTGCAGGGAAAATAATTATTTTTAATTATTTACATGGCGAATATTTTAAAAATATTTAAAAGATAAAAAACGGAAATAAAATCACTATTTTTAATTATTTTCACGTCAGTTAATTTTAATAAAATGTATTAAAATTAATTTAAATGAATGAAATGGGGAAAAATAATTATCATCAATTATTTACACGTCAGTTAATCTTAATGAATGCGTTAATATACTTTGTTCAAGGCCTATGTAAACTAACTAGGCCTATGGACTATAATATGAAAGATCATTCAATAAATGTTGTTTAATTGCATATTCATTTTTTCTATAAGTTCACAAACAAGAACCAGTGCTAATGGTTTTAAACCAACAAAGTAAATACAATAATTAGTTTTAAAAAATCATAAAACTATTCGTTTTGTGCATTTAAGAAGCCTGGGCCTATCATTATCAGCTTCATGAAGTGGTTCAACTGTAGGCCTACTCGACTTACCTTCTCTTCATGAAGATCACGATAATCACAGTCTTCAAGAAATTCTTCAAATATTTGGAAGTATTCAAATCATACTTAACACTTGGAACTTAAGAAACATACTGACAGCGTTATCAGCTGTTGCTGAAGTGGCTTATCGCCAAGAGAGTACCGAAGATTATACTATGATTATGATAAGTGTATCTTTTTTTTATATATTTCTCTCCCTATTTAAGCTTCGATAATCTTCATGAACTGATAATGAAAGTCCTAATTTAATATGTTGCTGATGTGGCCTGCTTTATGACGCTATGACGTATTAATAACAATATAACGATATGATCATGATTTTTTTTTTTTTTTTTTGTGAAAGACGTAACAGTGACCACACAAATATAAATAACTTTCGTTTCAAATAAAAAAAATACGAAAACAATAATTGATAAATGTATCAAATTAACATATTAAGTATTTATTAAGCAGCATATTAAATATTTATTAAGCTGTAACTATATAAATACTGAATAATTGCAAGAAATACTAAATTAGTAGACGGTAAAGTACGCAGGAGGACGATGAGATATACTTAAGTTAGGCCAAAATATTTCCCGTTTTCTCTTATACACACATGAAAGAAAACGTTACTATGTGACGGTCTTTAATGGGAGACTAAAATCTTGTTAAATATCTCCACAAGGCGTTTAATTTCCTTCCATTTTTCAATTAGAAAATGACTGCCGTTTGAATAAGTTTAAAAATAGCCGAGCTGTTGTTTATTTAAACTTAGTTTACGAATTTATATAAATTAGGGTAATGATTAAGATATAAAAGAACAAAATAACCTGTGTGCACTCCGGCCCTCGCTACTACACGCTAATGTTATGATCAATGTATATTTATATTTCGTTATAAATAAGTTACCCCTCTTATAAAGGGGTCACCCAATTTATTTTAGTCCTTTAAAACAACAGAGTTCCCCCTGTTTAAACCTTAAACAATACAGTTTCCCCTTTCACACTTATTTCTCTTCCTGTAGACTAAGATCTTACACCACATGGAGGCATTAGGCTGAATCTTGAGGTCCACAACAGGCCCTTGATTTCCCTGATTTACCTGACTCCCTTTAACACCGTACCTAATCAAAGGACCCCCTTCGAGACCACAGCTTCGTGCTGACATAAGGCCCAACTCAGTGTCAAGCAAAATAAACATTTTTTTTCCCCAGAATGAAAAAAGGGGACCTGTCCTGAAAGCTTCACCTTCTGATATCCCACTCAGAGTGACTGAGTGAAGCTCTCCTGAAGACGGGAGAACTCGAAGCCTTCTCCTTCCTGGTTGAGCGAGAGACGCCCCCGCTTCCCACGCGACTCCTTCGCCATACTGAGGAATCCTGCAGGAGGAGAAGCAGAAGATTGATATGTGAGTTTGAGTAATGACAGGACTTTGCGGTTTCTTATATAGATGTGTCTCAAATTTGAATACCACAGGTCATGTAAGTATTGGGAGGACCAGATTCCATATGAAAAATGAGAAAATAACATTTAGAATATTGCAATATTAAAACATTTTCATGAAATATGCAGTAAATGACCCTTTAACAAAGTGAGAGAATAAAATATTATAATTATCAAAATATTGCAAGCTTCATAAAATACAAAGTTAATAATCTTTTAACAAAATGAGAGGATAAAATATTAAAAATATTACAATACCGATTAAACTTCTTACAAATATATACAGTAAATGACACTTAACAAAGTGAGAGAGTAAAATATGAAAAAGATTGAATAGATTATTCAATTTCTTTATGAAATAATCAACTAGAAATTTCACTTGTCAGTACAATATACAATATCAACAATAATAAATCTACTTATAACGCAGATTACCACCTTACTTAACCTAGAACACCTACATGATACTATTCCACTTATGTCACAAACCTATACAGGATAGGAAATCACCCTATAAACAAGGTAATAAAAAAGATACTGCCTTATCAGAAACATTATGACTGTAATGGCTGTAATATAAGAGGGTTTTCTGAGCCTTGAGCTACGTACTACATGTTACAGTGAATTTGGTAGTGATAGTGCAAGGAAGTGGGAGAATATTGTGTTCACCATAACTTGCAAAGAATATTTCTGAAGTTTTTCCCAAGTCTTACCAACGATAATAGTCTTAGGATAATTTAGCAATGATTATCAATAAACGGAAAAATTATTTTTAGTTTATAAACTTGCCATCATTACTGACTCAGAAAAACCAGAAAAATGATTTTTAGTTCATAGACTTGTCATCAATACTGACTCAGGAAATGTATATATTATAAAATCCCACATTTGCAGCAAGGAGTAATAGTCAGAGAGGTTGGACAGCAAATCGGGAGAGAGGAAGCATGAATGGAGAGGTAGGATAAATAGTGCTTAGTTGACTGTGGAGGGTTTCAGCTTTACGTGGCCACTAGGTACATATATATATATATATATATATATATATATATATATATATATATATATATTATATATATATATATATAAAGTGCGTAAATACAATAAACCTTGATGACCCATAACCCCACATGGCCAAGGTCAGGGGGTCAAAGATAACGCTCCCAAATATTATCTTCGTACTGCCCACGGTTCCACACCCTACGAGTATCGCCCTGGCTGGGGCCAAATGGCCCATTTCGACGATAATGGAAGGTCCCAAATTGTCCTGGGAGGATGAAAAGGACACAAAAATGCTGCTGCTGCTTTGCTAGCTGCTTTTATACTGCTGTTTCTGCTGCTTTTACTGCTGGAACCGCTTCAAGCAGGCCAAGGAGGCTGGGTCGAATTAGCCCAGAAGGCTTCGATAACGAAGTATGTACGAGGGATAACTGCCTCTCTATAAAATTGTTGCATATAAAATTGACTGAAAATGATTCATGAGGTTATATATATATATAATATATATATATATATATATATATATATATATATATATATATATCTATCTATCTACTATATATATATATATCTATCTACTATACATACATATATATATATATATATATATATATATATATATATAAAGGTGCAGAAATTTATTATCTACGCATATATAGGTATTTATTCAGAGGGGAAATAAATACATATAAGTGTTGTTTGTCTCTATATATATATATATATATATATATATATATGTGTATATATATATATATATATATATATATATATATATATATATCTATATATATATATATATGTATATGTATGTATATATAGAATTTTAGACGTTGAAGTGATTGAAAAATAAATAAGCAAATAAATAAATAAATAATAATAATAATAATAATAATAATAATAATAATAATAATAATAATAATAATAATAATAATATTATTATTATTATTATTATTGATTATTATTATTATTATTATTATTATTATTATCAAGCTGTATGGTAAGAGCATCAAGGAAATAGATACCCTAATCCAGACTGTAAGGATTGTATCTGGGGACATCAGAATGGAGTTTGGAATAGAAAAAATGCGCCTTAGTCAACATACAAAAAAGGCAAAGTAACGAGAACTGAAGGGATAAAGCTACCAGATGGGAGCAACCTCAAACACATAGATGAGACAGGATACAAATACCTGGGAATAATGGAAGGAGGAGATATAAAACACCAAGAGATGAAGGACACGATCAGGAAAGAATATATGCAGAGACTCAAGGCGATACTCAAGTCAAAACTCAACGCCGGAAATATGATAAAAGCCATAAACACATGGGCAGTGCCAGTAATCAGATACAGCGCAGGAATAGTGGAATGGACGAAGGCAGAACTCCGCAGCATAGATCAGAAAACCAGGAAACAAATGACAATACACAAAGCACTACACCCAAGAGCAAATACAGACAGACTATACATAACACGAAAGGAAGGAGGGAGAGGTCTACTAAGTATAGAGGACTGCGTCAACATTGAAAACAGAGCACTGGGGCAATATCTGAAAACCAGTGAAGACGAGTGGCTAAAGAGTGCATGGGAAGAAGGACTAATAAAAGTAGACGAAGACCCAGAAATATACAGAGACAGGAGAAAGACAGAGAGAACAGAGGACTGGCACAACAAACCAATGCACGGACAATACATGAGACAGACTAAAGAACTAGCCAGCGATGACAATTGGCAATGGCTACAGAGCGGGGAGAGCTAAAGAAGGAAACTGAAGGAATGATAACAGCGGCACAAGATCAGGCCCTAAGAACCAGATATGTTCAAAGTACGATAGACGGAAATAACATCTCTCCCATATGTAGGAAGTGCAATACGAAAAATGAAACCATAAACCACATAGCAAGTGAATGCCCGGCACTTGCACAGAACCAGTACAAAAAGAGGCATGATTCAGTGGCAAAAGCCCTCCACTGGAGCCTGTGCAAGAAACATCAGCTACCTTGCAGTAATAAGTGGTACGAGCACCAACCTGAGGGAGTGATAGAAAACGATCAGGCAAAGATCCTCTGGGACTATGGGTATCAGAAACGGATAGGGTGATACGTGCAAATAGACCAGACGTGACGTTGATTGACAAAATCAAGAAGAAAGTATCACTCATTGATGTCGCAATACCATGGGACACCAGAGTTGAAGAGAAAAGAGAGGGAAAAAATGGATAAGTATCAAGATCTGAAAATAGAAATAAGAAGGATATGGGATATGCCAGTGGAAATCGTACCCATAATCATAGGAGCACTAGGCACGATCCCAAGATCCCTGAAAAGGAATCTAGAAAAACTAGAGGCTGAAGTAGCTCCAGGTCTCATGCAGAAGTGTGTGATCCTAGAAACGGCACACATAGTAAGAAAAGTGATGGACTCCTAAGGAGGCAGGATGCAACCCGGAACCCCACACTATAAATACCACCCAGTCGAATTAGAGGACTGTGATAGAGCAAAAAAAAAAAATAATATTAATAATAATAATAATTAACCTATCATCATCATCATCATATTACTGAGAACAGTGATGATTAACCACAGGCCATACCTGATAGGAAGGAAACTATCACAACCCAGAAATATTTATGGCACTCCTCTTCCAACCCCCGTCCCTTCCCCCCCTCCCCCCCCTATGTATCACCTGTCACCATCATCCTCATCATCACTATGGAATGTGGAAGTCATAAACATGGGAATGACTAGCTTCCACATACCTGGAGAGAGAGAGAGAGAGAGAGAGAGAGAGAGAGAGAGAGAGAGTGTTAAAACATGAGATGACTAACTATGATGAAGTTTTCCTTATTGGTTTCTAAACCATTAGAGAGAGAGAGAGAGAGAGAGAGAGAGAGAGAGAGAGAGAGAGAGAGAGAGAGAGAGTTAAAACCTGAGATGACTAACTATGATGAAGTTTTCCTTATTGGTTTCTAAACCATTACAGAGAGAGAGAGAGAGAGAGAGAGAGAGAGAGAGAGAGAGAGACCTTACAGACCTTACAGACCTTACATCTTGTTCGGGTTGCCCCAGGTCCCTCAGTGTGAGGCACCTCTAATGTCTACCAGAGAGTTGCTAGTACATCTTCCGGTATATATTGCATCTTCCAATCTTGGATGGTCTGGGATGCAATTTAGATATTTGTCGAGCTTATTCTTAAACACATCTACGCTCACTCCTGATATATTCCTCAGATGAGCTAGCAACGCAGTGAATAGACGCTGCATTATCGATGCTGGTGCGTAGTGGATTAATGTGTGTGCTTTCCTTATTTTTCCTGTATATTTTGGGCACTATTAATCTACCTCTGCTTGCTCTTTCTGATATTTTTAGTTCCATGATGTTTTCTGCTATTCCTTCTATCTGTTTCCGTGCCTGAATTATCATGTAGCGTTCTCTTTTCCTTTCTAGACTATATAATTTTAAGGATTGTAGTCTTTCCCAGTAGTCAAGGTCCTTAACTTCTTCTATTCTAGCTGTAAAGGACCTGTGTACACTCTCTATTTGTGCAATATCCTTTTGATAGTGTGGGTACCATATCATATTGCAATATTCAAGTGGACTACGAACATATGTTTTATAAAGCATAATCATGTGTTCAGCTTTTCTTGTTTTGAAGTGCCGTAACAACATTCCCATTTTTGTTTTACATTTTGCCAAAAGAATTGCTATTTGATCATTGCACAACATGTTCCTATTCATCATCACACCAAGGTCTTTAACTGCTTCCTTATTTGTGATTGTCTCATTATTAGGTCCCCTATATGCATATAGCTTTCCTTCTCTGTCTCCATAATTTATTGATTCAAATTTATCAGAGTTAAATACCATCCTATTTACCTCTGCCCAATCATATACTTTTTTAAGGTCTCTTTGTAGAGCGTTCCTATCTTCATCACAAGTAATTTCTCTACTTATTCTTGTGTCATCAGCGAAACTACTCACTACCGAATCCTTAACATTACTGTCTATGTCTTCAATCATAATAACAAACAGTATTGCAGCTATCACCGACCGTACCTTATGGCACACCGGATATTACCTTGGCTTCATCCGATTTCTCATCGTTTGCAATACCTATCTGTTTTCTGTTGTGTAAAAATTCTTTTAACCATCATCCTACTTTATCCACGATATTGTGTTTTCTAATTTTCTTCGCTAATATATTATGGTCTACTTTGTCAAAAGCTTTTGCAAAGTCTAGATAAACCACATCTGTTTCATTTCCGCTTTTCATATTTTTGAATATGTTCTCACGGTGGACTAACAGTTGGGTTTGTGTACTTTTTCCGGGTACGAAACCATGTTGTCCTTTATTAAACAAATTATTTTTTATTAAATGTTTCATAATATTTTTCTTCATTACCCTTTCATATACTTTCATAATATGTGATGTTAGACTCACAGGCCTATAATTACTTGCCTCTAGTCTTGATCCACTTTTGAAAGTAGGGGTAATATATGCTAATTTGTGCTCATCATAAATCTTGCCTGTATCTACACTTTGTCTTAATAATATTGCAAGTGGCTTTGCGATAGAATGAGAGAGAGGTAAAACCTGAGATGACTAACTTTGATGAAGTTTTCCTTATTGGTTTCTAAACCATTAGAGAGAGAGAGAGAGAGAGAGAGAGAGAGATAGAGAGAGAGAGAGAGAGAGATACCACATAACAGCCACTATAACATCCATCTACTTCCCAGGACAACACTAGACAATGTAGCCCATAGCCTCTGCTGTGAGGTGCCAGAGAGCGTATGACGTGGGCGTAGGGTCTGTACGCCCCAGGGCGGTATCCTTTCGCCCTCTCTGTTTTTTCCCCCTTCACGAGGGAGGGGAACATTGGGCCGATACGCTTAGTTGATCGAATATCCGGATAATAGATTTGTGGGGGGAGGGGGGAGTGGACTTCCGTATCCTGGATTTTCACAAGAATATAATAATAATAATAATAATAATAATAATAATAATAATAATAATTGGAAATCTACAATTATAAGAATAAATTATATTATTGACAGGAAGTTTAAAACTGTAAATTTTGTCAATAATAATAATAATAATAATAATAATAATTCAAAAACTACAATTATAAGAATAAATGTTATTTTTGACAGAAGTTTAAAACTTTAAATTTTGTCATAATAATAATAATAATAATAATAATAATAATAATAATAATAATAATAATAATAATAATAATAATAATAATAATTGGAACTCAACACTTATATGAATGAATTTATTATTGACAGAAGTTTAAAACGATTTCAATAAACAAACGGCTTTATTCAAGCGACTAGAAGCACATACCATTCGCCCAACGGTAAAGATAGACAAACAAAAAACAAACGAATAAGCAAGCAGACTCCGGTCCTCATAAGGAAGTCGCTCTTGTTCTTACACAGTCGTCGGGAGATGCTTAAAATGCCAAGAAGTCTCTTGAACGATTCTACGTACTTGAACATTCGTCGTCGAAATCAGCGAGAGTTGGGCCCTGCTACAGGATGTGTTTGAGAGAGAGAGAGAGAGAGAGAGAGAGAGAGAGAGAGAGA
>NC_061104.1:3936048-3941048 GCF_015104395.2 Macrobrachium nipponense
TAAAAGAGAAACAAAACACTTACAACGAAGGTTCAAAAGTACCCAGGGTCATGCCCAGGGCATTTGGGCATCCTAAAGTAGTCAGTTACACCTCCAAAAAATAACATCAATAAATTTTAAAAAGTAGTAAAACAATAAAAGAGAAACAAACCACGAAGGTTCAAAAGTGCACAGGGTCATGCCCAGGGCAGAGCCAGGGTATCTGGGCATCCTAGAGTATACAGTCAGTTGCCTAGCGCAGGAACCGTCCGGGAAAGGAGCTACAAGGAGTTACAAGGATTAGGATGTCTCAAAGACTTGTTAGTCCATTCGGAGAGGAGACATCGTGCGCTCACTTATCTGTAGGAGCAGGCTTCACCTCTTCTATCAAAGAAGTCCCTCTTTCAGTCTCGAGTACTTGGATGATGTCTCGGAGACTTCAAGACACTGACAGACGCCATGGCGACAGTGGGATCCCTCCTCGGGCTTTTAAGGATAAGGATGAGGATGAGGATACAGGGAGTGGGGGCCGGGCGGGGGGGGAGGGGGTCACTCCATCTCCTTCAGGAATGTCATCCTTCCCTCATTTGGGAGTTAGTGAATGGGGATATCGCTTAATGGAGTATCCTTCTGTTTGTTTCGTTTCTGTCTGGAGAGAGAGAGAGAGAGAGAGAGAGAGAGAGAGAGAGAGAGAGAGAGAGAGAGAGTCAGTCTTGGCCTTTTTTTAGTCAGATGAAATGAAAGGAGGAAAAACGAATAAAAACGTTTTCAAGAACAAATAAACTGCTTTCAAGAACAAAAACAAATAAAAATGTGTTCAAGAACAAATAAAAACGTTTTCACGAACAAATAAAAACATATGCAAGGACAATGACAATAATTTTCAAGCAATAAAACAAATAAACAAATAAAAAAGTGTCCATGAACTAATAAGAAATTTTTCAAGGACAATTAAAAACCTTTTTGAATAAACAAATGAAAACGTGTCCATAAACAAATTAAAACGTCTTCGAGAACTATTAATACCCAAAGAACACATAAAATATACAGCTAACATAAAGAACATTATCAACTCTTAACACATCCTATTCTTGAAACTGGCGACATATTCTTATCCTCCTCCTCCTCCTCCTCCTCCTCTGTCCCTCAGAACAAAGACGCCCACGAGACACTGCCTGTTAACTCTTGGTGCATTTAGCCACTTAGAACGCCGACGGTCACAAAGACTCTTCGGTAGCCCCACCACAATGAATGGCACCTGCAGCTTCCTGCAGGAGGAGGAGGAAGAGGAGAAAAAATAGCAGGGAGGATGGGTGAGGGAAGGTCCACGAACAGGAGTTTAAGAGGAGTAAAAGATACAATAAAAATATAAGGAGTTTCGCAGGGGGAGAATCCTCACTTTTTCTTCTACATGAAGAGGAGGAGGAGGAGGAGGAGGAGGAGGAGGAGGATGGAGGAGATGGAGGAGGAGGAGGAGGGAAGGAAGGGGAGGCAGGAAGGAGGATGGAAGGAGGGGAGGAGAACAAGAAGAATAAAACAGGAGGGAAAATAGTAGAGAGAAGATGGTAAGGACGAAGAACAAGAGTATAAAAAGATTAAAATGTTAAATTACATTGCTAAGGAGTTCCCCAAGGGGAGAATCCCTATATTTTTTCTTCAGCTGCAATTCTGCTAGTGAGGAACAATTCCTTCTTCTCCTGGAGGAATACCACAAGTGAGGAATACTTCTAATTAAGTAGAAGCTTGAAAAATTACCATAAGAAGGTACATGTATAAGTATGTATAAATACTTACAATGAAAAAATAGAATGAGACAAGTAAACACAAGGCTCCCTCAAGGAACCACCGCCCTTAAAAGTAGCAGTTGATATCAGCGGCAGTAAGTAACAGCAGCCAGCCAAAAGTAGCAGTGGAGGAGGAGAGGGCCGAAGGATATTAAGTTAAGGAGGCTAAGGATGCCTCTCCCACGCCGAAACAAAGTCCAGATGCAACACTGTATCCTACAACTTAATCCTACAGCGAAGAAGAGAGACAGACAGACGTCCCTGTTTTCGTGGGCATGAGAGCTGTCTCTAACTGCCTGAGGGTATGTGTGTGTGTGTGTGTGTTGCTGGTGCCCTCTGGGTACTTAATTCGCTTTTTATATTTGTTTGTTTTTCTTATAATTAGATTGAATAAACAAACACCTTGATCTAACTTGATCTTTCTGCAGGCATCTTGGTCATAAAACGTTTTTTAAAAAGTCGTGAGATGGAGCCCTAACGTCTGTACGATCTCTCTCTCTCTCTCTCTGTCTCTCTCTCTCTCTCTTACACACACACAAACTCACATACACGTGTACATATATACTGTGTACCAAGTAATAAGACGGGTGTGGTGGGTTTCAACGTGGGTGAACACTCTCTCTCTCTCTCTCTCTCTCTCTCTCTCTCTCTCTCTCTATATATATATATATATATATATATATATATGTGTGTGTGTTCTATATATATATATATATATATTTATATATATATGGTGTGTGTGTGTGTGTGTATGTGTGTGTGTGTGTAATTTTATGAATTCAAAAGGCACATAGTGCTCTCTCTCTCTCTCTCTCTCTCTCTCTCTCTCTCTCTCTCTCTCTCTCTCTCTCGCGCGTGACTCCTAAAGCATCCCAGATGCCAATCAGGTGACAGGGCCCATTTGAACGAGTGGGCATCATTGTAGTTTATATCAAAATGCCCCGAGAGGCATTCTTAACTGTAACGGTTGCAAACAGTTACTGACTGTACCCGGGGTATGCGGGTATGCGCTACTTTTGAAATATTGATGTTTCTATTTGAATAGAGCTGCAGGAATAATGGATGAATTATTCACGAGTATTTTCAAATAAGATATATGTTGAATTTAGCGTTCGACGTAAAATGACAATAATAATAAAATGGACAACAATAAGTTGGTATTGAAATTGATAAGAATATTATTTGCAAAAATTGCTGGAAGTGACATTTGGATAAATTTGATATATAATATCTTAGAAATATGTTAGTAGTTAAATTAGAAATGCAGATGCATAAGACCATAGATTAATATTAACAGTAAAAAGAATACATATATATGTATATATATATATATATATATATATATATATATATATATATATATATATATATATATATATATATATATATATATAAACATACATACATACATACATACATACATGCTATTTATATGTATGTAAGAATATCACACCTGAACCCAAATACTGTACCAGAAAGATTACAGCATACCGATCATAGTTGTAACAAAAACTCAGTCACAACCAGTTCTCCTCAAAACAAAAACAACAAAACAAAAAAAGAGGAAAAGTACAAAACAAAAAGAAAATAGAAAAAAAATAATACACTTTTACTTTCAACTTTCCCTGTAGGCATCTTGGCTCGCGCACTTTTCCTTTCACTCTCCTGTTGTGGAGTCTGTATACAGGCTCCTGTATCCAAGGACCTTGCCTGTATCTATCTCTCCGCCTGTATGCCGACTACTGAATACAGGTAGATGCTGTCTGTATTTACAGGATTTTCTGTAAAGTAGGTATACAGTGAGTGATGTTTGTTTTTCCTGGAGTCTGTTTCTGTATAAACAGACTCCTGTATCTCTCCGCCTGTATACCGACTACTGAATACAGGTAATTGTTGTCTGTATACAGAATTTTCTGTAAAGTAGGTATACAGTAAATGATGATTGTTTTCTTGAAGTCTCTATCTGTATAAACAGAATCTACTTATTGTATACAGACTCCTGTATCTCTCCGTCTGTATACCGACTACTGTATACAAGTAGATGCTATCTGTATACAAACTCTTGTATACAAGTGCTTGGTTGATGCCTGTTTCTCGAGTCTGTATACAGACACTGCCTATATACAGACTCCTGTATACAAGTAGATGCTGTCTGTACACAGACTTCTGTAAATGATGTATAGGTGTTGTTTGTCCAAGGGGAGCTGCTACGCCAGATATACTTACGATCAATCAATCAAGCATTTTGAGAGAGAGAGAGAGAGAGAGAGAGAGAGAGAGAGAGCTTATGTGGGTGTGAATGTGGAGATCAAGTTATTATTATTATTATTATTATTATTATTAATTATTATTATCCTACCCAATCCTAGACCATCTTTATCGTCTTCCATTAAAGAAAAAACCTCCATCAAAAAAACACTCCTTTTATTTAAAAAAAAAAAAAACTCCATTTTATAAATAAAAGACAAACTTTTACTTTTGTTTTTTTTTTGCAATAAAACAACTTGTAGTGTTTCTCTTGCAAAAGAAAATTTCATTATATTGCAAATTGAAAAAAAATGTAATCGTGAATTTACGACTCTCAAAAAAATATTAATAAGAAAATGGATGTTGCAACAGGAGAGAGAGAGAGAGAGAGAGAGAGAGAGAGAGAGAGAGAGAGAGAGAGAGAGAGAGAGATAATTGTTACTCAAACCTTGAACGAAACATAAACATATAAACAAAATTCTTTTAAGGAAAATCTTGAAAACAGCCCATGTGACCAATGTCACCCAGTCGCGTTCAAGTGGTCTCGAAGAGACCAAACGGAAAATCGTTTTCCGGAGAAGAACGAAACGCCGTGCAAGCAACTGAACGATTCTGCCCCTTTTCAGAGGGTCTTGTATTACGCCGGGGACTAATTGGGAGAGTTTGCAACATTGCAGTATTGCAAAGAATCGTGTTCGGTTTGCTGCTTCAATGAGAGAGAGAGAGAGAGAGAGAGAGAGAGAGAGAGAGAGAGAGAATATATTTTACATACACATGCATACACACACACACATCGTGTACTCTCGATGACCTTATGAGGTTTATCAGCCTCGTCCTGCTTTTACTCAGATTCAAGAAGAAGAAGAGGAAAGGAAGACAAGGCATGAATGATGAGTTGAGAAATCACGCGATAAATGAGGTGGATGAAGAAATTAATGAATAAATGAATAATTCAACTAAAAAAATGATAGAATCAGCTTGAAAAAAAGT
>NC_061104.1:3948548-3986048 GCF_015104395.2 Macrobrachium nipponense
TCAAAATCATCGTCGTCATCATCATCATTCATCTTAAGGGCAAAATTAAGAAATGAATGAAAAAAAGGACCTTTCTACATTCTCCAAATGAAGCATCACACATTAGTGAGTGTGGAAGAAAGTGAATGAAGAGGTGTAATGCATTATTATTCACGAATATCAGTTCACGTACTTTTTATGCTAATTAGTCCTTTCTATGTCAAAGAAGGTCAGTGACCTCAAAACCACAGAAATATATATATTTTTTGTTTTATGCATAGATATACATACACCCTCATCCATACATGTAGTTTTTTTTACGAGAATCGAAATAGCTTTTTAAAAAACGCAAAACAGATTAAGTTTTTTCCCCAAAAGAGATTCAATACAGGTTGTTTGAAAAACTGAACTGATTAGCTTTGTTTGCAAGGATACAAAAGTGTGTGAATTTTTTGCAAATGAAACAGGTTTTTAAAAAACTAATACCAAGTGTTTTTTTTTTTTATCAAAACAGGCTTTTCACAAAAACTAAATGATTTTAGTTTTTTTCAGCGAGAATGTCAGGTGTGTTTTTCCATAAGAGTATAATCGAAACAGGTTTTAAAAAACTGAAGCAATTTGCTTGCGCAAGAATTTCGGGTAATTTCTTTTTCCAAAAAAATGAATCAAGATTAAAACAAAAACTATCTTTTTAAAAATGACCAAACGACATCCTTTCTAAAACGTCTCTGATTGTTTACTTATCCAGTATACCTGACAAAGCCTTGATTATACTTCACAAAAAAATAAAACACACACACACACATATGCACACAAAAAAAAACACAGATCCCATAGAGATAAAAAACACAAACCACCTGATATTTTCCCCTGGCTAGATGACACGAAAGCGAGCAGGTGTCATGTCAGTCTTAATGACACATTTACCGAGAGAGAAAAAAGTACGACAAAAAAATAAAAAATATATAAAAAATGGCCACAAATGAATAACAAAAAGCCTGAAATAACGACCGGCGTGATTTACATTTCAAGTAACTCCGTAATTAGAGCTTTCTTCTCATCGAAAGAAAAATCGGTTTAGAAAGTGACGATTCCCCCATCATAAACTGTCACATCCAGGGATGACACTTTCAGTAAACAAGTGGTTGTTGACGTTTGCATCAGCGTAAACAATAAACAGACTAACCTTTCACTCTTATTTACAAGTGACAAATGGCGGGGTGGTGAGGCCTCCTGCTTTTGAAATGTAAGACTTATAAATTTTGGAAAAATCCCGGTATGGGAAAAATGAAAAAATCAATGAATGAATAGATAAAAAATGTCAGTAAATTCTTGAAACCCAAGTTGATATTTAAATAAAAGGAATTGCTTTTCAAAATGCAACTTTTGAGGTCTCATAAACTTTGTAATAAACAATTTAGGATAAATTTATCCTTAAGTGTTTATTATAAAGTTTATGAGACCATTTCAGAAGTTACATTTGAAAATTAATTCCTTTTTATTTAAATATTACTTCTGTTTCAAGAAATTACCGACATTTTTTATCTATTCATTCATTCATTTGTGAATTTTCTCCATATCGTGATTTTTTCAACATTTATAAGTCTTACATTTCAAAAGTTACAGAGGTAGATAGCTGTACCTTGAAAGCATTAATACACATTTGAAAAGTCATTGCCTCGTATTCTGATAATTTATCCCACATTTTTGTCTTTTTTTATTTCATTTCATTCATTTTAATTCATCTATTTTCTAATTACTGATTTCTGTGTATTTTTATTACCTTCTGTAAATTATTTAAAATCAATGGTTCCCTGTGGTGGGCTTGTTCCATTCGAATAAGGGTTCAACTCCTGAATAATAATAATAATAATAATAATAATAATAATAATAATAATAATAATAATAATAATAATAATAATAATAATAATAATAATAATAATATGCTGGAAATAGACCTTCTTTCAGACATGTTTTATTAAATATAATGGCAGAACTTACAGAATTTATGTTGTACAGAATTGAGAGAATTTCGTACAAAATAAGTTCTGTAAAATCTGCCATTATATTCAAATAATAAAAATAATAATAATAATAATAATAATAATAATAATAATAATAATAATAATAATAATAATAATAATAATAATAATAATAATAATAATAATATATTTCTTGTTTACATTCCATGGTCTGGAATACTTTTTCCAAGACCCACCACACACACATAAGAGTGGTTAAGGACTGACCACTGTTGGAAAGTTCGGAGAAAACCATTACGATAAACCATTACGACAAACCATTACAGCCTCATGTAATAAATATGGTTCTGTAGAAGGGGGGAGGGAGAGGGGGATGGAAAGGGAGGGGAAATGTTTCTTGTAGAAATGCAGAAAGGGAAGGATACATAACTGGGAATGCCTAAGACTTCTATATATTTTAATCTCATACAAACACAGTATTTGACCCCATTTCGACTCCATTCCATAGTTGACCCCGTTTTGACCTAATTCTATGGTTGACCTCGTTTTGACCCATTTCCATATTTGACTCCATTTTGACCTAATTCCATAGTTGACCTTTTGACCCAATTTCATAACTGATTCCGTTATGACCTAATTCCATAGTTGACCCAATTGGATACATTTCCATAGTTGACACCATTTTGACCCAATTCCATAGTTGACCGATTTTGACCTAATTCCATAGTTGATCCCGTTTTGACCCAATTCCATAGTTGACCCTATATTGACCCAATTCCAAAATAATACTCCTGAATAATATTCCAACAAGGAACAATATTCCTACATGATACTCCTTACTACTAAACAATACGAAAGCGAGAAACAATACTTTTAATTAATACTCCTACGAGAAACAATACTTCTGTACAATACTCCAAAAGGGAAACAACACTACTGAACAATACTACGAAATAATATTCATCTGAGAAACGATACTCCACCGAGGAACAATAGTAATAAACTATACTCCTGAACAATAATCCAACGAGAAACAATACTTAAATGAAGAAAAATACTCCTCAACAATACCCCAGCAAGAAACAATACTCCTCCGAGAAACATTACTTAAACGAAGAACAATACTCCTCAGAAAGAAGGAACAATACTCCAGCGAGAACCACTACTACTACTACTACTACTACTACTACTACTACTACTACTACTACTACTACCACTCCGTGGGTCCTTGCTTACCTTCTGCTGCTGCTGGTGCTGCCTGGCATCGTGAGGGGCACCGGGGCAGGTGCCATTGAGTGCCTCTTCGGGCACAGCAGCAGCTGATTGGTTGTAGTACGGTGGAGGAGCCGCCGCTGATTGGCTGACGGAATCGCTCGGGGGGGCGGGGCTACTGCGACCTGAGCTGCGATTCGGGTCACCTCTTCGCCACGGGAAGATCACGCTGTGGAGACACAGAGAGAGAGAGAAGGATAAATAAATGGATAAACGAATGAATAAATTAAATAATTAACAAACAAATGGAGAAATAAATAAATTAGACAATGAATAGTAATGAAGTAAATGAATCGATTAATAATTAAAATAATAAACGAATACATGGATAAGCAAACGAATAAATAAATGAATGAATAAATAATAAAATTATTAAATAAATGAATGCATAAATAATTTTGTGAAAAAGTGAATGGATAAATAAGAAAACAAATACATGAATAAGAAGTAAATGAATGAATAAATGAATGATTAAATAATTAGATAAAATAAATGAATGCATAAATAAATGAAGAAAAAATAAATGAAGAAAAAATAAATTAATGCATAAATAATTGAAGAAAAAATAAAAGAAGAAAAAATAAATGAATAAAAAAGTAAATGAATATATGAATAAAAAATAAATTAATATATGAATGAATGAATATATGAATAAATAATTATAAAATGATTAAGTAAATGAAAGCATAAATAATTTAATAAAAAAATTAATAAAAAACAAATAAATAAATAACTTCCCTTTATTTTTGTACACTTATTTCTGCCGTACCTTCTTATAAATAGCTAGAGGGGTACAGGGGGGAGATGGGAAGGGGGCGCACACAGGAGAGACGGTGCCACACTGGCCCCCCCCTCCCCTCTCCACTCCCCCCGCTGTAATAAGAGGTTTTATCCCATCCCAAGGGGAATATAAACCCAAGTTTTAAACCCATCTGTTATTTTCGGTCTGAAGTTTCCTCCCGCTGATAAGAGAGAGAGAGAGAGACGAGAGAGAGAGAGAGAGAGAGAGAGAGAGAGAGAGAGAAGAGCCAGATATTTACGACTGATTCCTGCAAGTACATGACACAAGCAGTTGACATACTTTTCATATCAATAATATTTGCAATACTAATAATAATAATAATAATAATAATAATTGCTTTCAGTCCCACCTCTTATAATTTATAATGAAAATATAATGAACGTGTCTATTTATAGATATTGGCAATTATATATATTATATATATATATATGTATACATATATATATATATATATATATATATATATATATATATATATATATATATATATATATATATATATATCAGTATATATAGATATATATATCTATATATATCTATATATATATATATATATGTATTATATATTATATATATATCGGTAAAAACAATAGGATATAACAAAAGCCACAATAATAATGGGGTTTTATAGAGACAGGATTTGAACTCAAAGCTGTTACTAACGAATACCGACCTTACGCCTCTGCGGTGTAAGGAATAAAGTCGCGGTTAATGGAACTTTGTTCTCGTCAAAGGAAGTGTCAAGAACAGTACAGTTATTCGAAAGCTATTTGTCTGAGAGAGAGAGAGAGAGAGAGAGAGAGAAAACACTAACTTACATTTCCTTCTTCCAGAAAGTACAGTTATTCGAAAGCTATATTGTTAGATATGCGAGAGAGAGAGAGAGAGAGAGAGAGAGAGAGAGAGAGAGAGAGAGAGAAAGTCTTGAGGTCAAGGTTATTTTAAACTGAAAAGAAATTATTCTGGAAAAATATGCTGTAAAATTCATCCTACAATTAGGCAACTTTTTAAGACCAAAGGTGAGAAAGCGTATAAGGTCAAAGGTGAGAGAGAGAGAGAGAGAAGAGAGAGAGAGAGAGAGAGAGAGAGATAACTGAAGAACTGAGGAGTTTGTAGACATTAGTAGATATACCCCACTCGGGAACACACAAAAACCGTCGTTTTTGGGAATCTATGGGCATTTGTGGGAATCTATAGGAATCTAAGTGAATCTGTGGGGATTTGTGGGAATCTATAGGAATCCAAGGGAATCTATGGGGGTTTGTGGGAATCTATAGGAATCTAAGGGAATCTGTGGGGATTTGTGGGAATCTAGTATAAGGATCTAAGGGAATCTACAGGAAGCTATGGGAATCTGGAACATACACGAACCGTCGTTTTTGGGAATTTGAGAATCTGTGGGAATTGGTGAGAGGTTGTGGGAATTTGTGGGAATCTGTGGGAATCTGGAGCATACATAAACCGTCGTTTTTGGGAGTCTGAGAATCTGTGGGAATTGGTGAGAGGTTGTGGGAATCGTTGGAATTGTGAGAGCTTGTGGGATTCGTTGGAATTTGTGGGAATCTAAGGGCAGCTTTGGGAATCTGTGGGAATCTGGAGCATACACAAACCGTCGTTTTTGGGAATCTGAGAATCTGGGGGAACTGCTGGAAAGTTGTGTGAATCGTGGGAATTTGTGGGATCTATGAGAATCTGTGGGAATCTAAGAGCAGCCATGGGAATCTGTGGAAATCTATGGGAATCATTCGTTTGCTTGTTATTTTCTTATTATCACGGAGAATTTGAGGAGGCGGCAGCATCTCTCTCTCTCTCTCTCTCTCTCTCTCTCTCTCTCTCTCTCTCTCTCTCTCTCTCTCTCCCTTTTCTTGACGCCAAAACCTTGAGAAATATGAAGCTTATTTCATTTCACTTTTAGAAATCCCACCCTTTAGCTACGACTTAAAACACCATAACACAGACACCTTGACATTTACAAGCAGAGCCCATGTGCGCATGCGCGCCTACGTCTTATATCGTCGGCATACGCAAGGGCGCATGCGTGGACGTATGGAGAATATTTTACATATGAGAGCAGTCTGTGTATACGTGAATGAAGAAGGAATGTTTAGTGTTCATAAGATTGTCGTATAACTGAAGATATGAAAAATATGAGGATAAGTTTAGATAATATAATAAGTAAATAAAAAAATTATGTAATAAATAGATGAATAACTAAAGGAAGTAAGTAAATAAAATATTTAAATCATGAATAAATTAATAATAATTGATCTATAAATAAGTAAAATAATAAATAGTTTTATTAACACATAAATAAATAAATATTTGATAACGTAAATAAAATAATCTAAAACAAGTAAAATACTTTAAATATACAATTTAAAATAAATATTTCAATACATAAATCAATGAAATGTATATTAACAAATAAATAAATAAGTTTATAAAATAATTCATAAATAGATAAATAAACATGAGGACCATTATCCCAAACTAAAAATGACCTGACCCAACTCAACCTTGAACGCCCGGCGTCTGGACACAATCTTTCCCCGACAGACGACGGGCGGCGCCACCCACACCCCCGAAACACTAGGCCCCCCCTCACACCCCCATCCCCACGGTGACCCCACCTTCGTGTTACCTGACCCTTCGTCAGCGTCATGAAATGGGAACGCCGGGACGAATATAGGCTGAGAGGGAGGAAGACCCCGAAATTCCTTGAGAGGGGGAGAGAGAAAGGGTATACCATGAGACGCGTCGTCTGGAATATTTAAATCCTTTCTACTCATGAATTTTTTATAAACGGTTCCGGAATATCTGCTGCGTAACGTCTGGGCTATTGGTTACGAGGCGTCCTTCGTGCCTCTCTCTCTCTCTCTCTCTCTCTCTCTCTCTCTCTCTCTCTCTCTCTCTCTCTCTCTCTCTCTTGTGGATGTTGCTTAGAAACCTACCACGAGTTTCAGTCTAATTCCGGAACCAATCAGGAAATCCTCCCTATTATTTGCTAGATCTCGCAATGATTCTGTGTGGATATCAAATAAAAATGATCCTTATCAATGATTTAATAACTTCCTGAGGCAAAAAGGGTAATCTCATAACTTTTTGGAAACAAAACGGTAACCTCATAAAAAAATATTCTCGTAACTTTTGAAAGCATAAAAATAATCTCACAACTTTTTCAAACAATAAGGTATTCTCGAATAAAGGTAATCTCCTAACTTTTTAAAACAAAAGGGTAATCTCATGACTTTTTGAAGTGTTAAGGTAATCTCATAAAAACGTAATCTCTCAAGTTTTCAGAAACAAAATGGTATTCTAGTAAAAAGGTAACATCGTAACTTTTTAAAACAAAAAGGAAATCTCGTAATTTTTTAAAACAAAAAGGTAATCTCGTAACTTTTTAAAAACAAAAAGGTAATCTCGTAACTTTTTAAAACAAAAAGGTAATCTCGTAACTTTTTAAAACAAAAAGGTAATCTCATAACTTTAAAAAAAATGGTAATGTCATAACTTTTTGAAGTATTAAGGTAATCTCATAAAAACGTAATCTCGTGACTTTTTAAAACAAAAAGGTAATCTCAAAATCGTAATCTCGTAACTTTTTAAAACAAAAAGGTAATCTCATAACTTTTTGAAGTATTAAGTTAATCTCATAAAAAGGAAATCTCTTAACTTGTCAGGAACAAAAAGGTAATCAAATAAAAAGGTAATCTCTTAACTATCTGGACAATTCAGCGACTCATTAATTAGGTCGTCCTCGACCAAAATACGACTGTTGGACGACCTGATGTCTACAGGACGACTTAGATTTGAAGGATCTTCCCACAACCTCGATGTTTAATTCGTGATCGCTGACAATTCAGCAACTCATAAATCGAGTCGTCCTCGACCCTACGACAGTTGGACGAGCAAATGCCTACAGGACGAATTAACCAGGAAGATATTTGGAGCTTCTAGTTTTGGAAGACCCAAGAACCCTTGTTAGAAGAAAGCTTTTTTTGGGGCTGACAGAGAGAGAGAGAGAGAGAGAGAGAGAGAGAGAGAGAGAGAGAGAGAGAGAGAGAGAGAGAATATGCAAATTAGTACAGGTTTCGATAATGTGGAAATCCGGGATCTTATCAAAACAGGTACCCTGATGAGGAATTTGGAAGGGGAATTAACGCAGAGACTAAGAGCATAATAATAATAATAATAATAATAATAACAATAATAATAATAATAATAAATAATTTTTATTATTATCATTATCATTATCCAGTCTACCGAGCCCAACCAGCCACACCAACAATAGTTCAAGGAGCTGAACAGCTGAATAGGATGTCGAATTCAGACAAGCTTCTTTCTCAGTCCTTCCATCCTACAGCAAACATCCTTCACTGAAAATAACCTTCGGTTTCACTTTTACCTGCAGGAGAGTCCTGGCGTCCCTTACGCGTCAGGACGCTCAAGGTCACCTCAGAGGCAGACGCGAGAAAGCCCTCGGGCGGAGAGAGAGAGAGAGAGAGAGAGAGAGAGAGAGAGAGAGAGAGAGAGAGAGACTGTCGCTTACAATCCTCAGATCTAAGAGAGAAGTAGGCTGCAGTTTACATAGGAGAGAGAGAGAGAGAGAGAGAGAGAGAGAGAGAGAGAGAGAGAGACTGTGGTTTGCTTACAATTTTCAGTCCTAAAAGAGAGAGAGAGAGAGAGAGAGAGAGAGAGAGAGTGGGGGAGGGGCTATAACTAACATTCCTCTCTTCCAAGATATATACTGTGTGATACACATCAAACACCAAATGCGTGAGAGAGAGAGAGAGAGAGAGAGAGAGAGAGAGAGGCGCAGACAATCTCTATGGGCATTCATCCCATGAAAAACCCATTCATTTAATTCATTCATTAATGAATGGGTCTCCTACATTAATCCAGATTACGCCAACAAAGGTTCCTAACACAACATCAAGGATGACAACGGGACTCATTTAGGATCTCTGTCTCTAAGGGCGTCTAAAGAAGGACCCTAAGAAGGACCTCACAGAAGGATAAGTGTTACGTAGGACAGCAACTCAAGAGGGGATAACTTACGCCCTCAACATTGTCCAACGGTTGAACTGTAAGTTGACGAGAAAGTAATGGCCATTTGATTTATTATAATCAATTTTCAATTAGGCTTGTGTATTTGTTCTATGCATTCCTTTATCATTACTTAATTATCTTTCCTCTTCTGTATCTTTTTAATAAAGGACAAGGTAGAACTTTGGCACACATACACATTTCAACTTCAATTATTATTATTGTTATATTAGACTGATGAATTTTAAGACGAAAAAACATCCAAAATATATTTCAAATTTTGACGTTTCGGTACGAACCTGGTACCTTTTTCGAAAAATCAGCTGAAATGAGCAAAAGACATGGGTATGGTAAAAGTATAAACAATATCACAATTATACAAAGTACAATAAAGGTCTAATAACTAAAAATAAAAAAAATAAACTAAAAATGACAAAAAAAACATATTTACATTATGTACAAAGGAAATGAACTGCCATCAAGGTTTAAAGTTGCCTTAGTTAATCTGATCAATATAGATTCTAAAATTCTGAGTTCTTGTTCATTCCTGGATTTTGTCAATATTTTAAAGCCCTCTCCTTGGATGTTGTTGTTCGTCATAAAATTCATCAGTCTACTGCGACGGTCTTATTATTAAACTTTTTTTTATCATTATTATTATTATTATTCCCCATTATTATTATTATTATTATTATTATTATTATTATTATTATTCATTTAAAAGAAGAAACAGGGGGTAATACGAAACACAGAAAGAAGAGATCAGATCAGTTACTATAAAATAAACAAATAAATCAACAAATCAATTAATAAACAGATAAAAAATAGGCAAATGATTGAAATACAAGGAGAATTGTTTTTAGGGCTAATTGCTAATAGCTTTCTCAAATATTAGGAGTTACAAATTGGTGGTGGTGGTGGTGGGGGGGGGGGGGTAATTCAGTAAGTCCTTGCAATCAGAGAACTAACTTCTAAGGTCCTGAAAAGATCTGTAACATTGCACATTAAAAAACAAATAGCCATGACCTACAAGGATCTTCACAATCCATAAACCTTATACACATGGTTGGTAGTGAATAACAAGGACTCCATACACACACACACACACACACACACATACACACAGTTTAAGGTCATCCCTTTACCACCCCAAATCTCCAAAAGGGCTCCCCTGGGCCAACTTTCTACTCTTTTTTTTGGGAGGTAGGGAAGGCAGACACAGTGATCAGTCAAGGCCAAAAAGGTTGGCCTTCGTTTAAACCAAAGGCACTTTGGCGACGGCAAACCTCCGCCAATGCTCGAGGTCCCTTCTCCTAACAAGTTATATTTCTATCTCTCCCAAAATGTAATCGATACTGAAGAGGTCGGATCTTTGAGTCACTTTTTAGTCAAAATTTCCCAATTTTTTTTTACATCCTGCTAACAAAGTGACAAGCAAACAAACTAACCTTTTCGTCGAGATTAACTATAAAGAGAGCAAGGTTAGGGGCAAAGGTATCACATCAAAAGGAGTGTGAAAAAATTCACAGTCTCGTGAAGAACAAATTGTTAAAAAATCCACAATTATATATCAAAATATATTTCTGTGTTTTTACATAGAAATATATTTCAACATATAATTGAGGATTTTTTAACATTAAAAGCAGTAATATTATTTGTGGTATTAAAACGAAGATTTCAGAAAAAGCCACAGACACGAACCTAGAAATAACATGAGGTACAAAAACAGAATCCTCGCGAGAGGTAATAGAATCTACCTCATTAACAACGGGAATTTAACCTCTTCAGAGGTACGAGACGCCCTCTGGAAAACCTCATTCCTCTGGGCGTGAGAAAATCTGAGGGGGCCTGCACACAAACATAGGTCCCTGGGGCAGGTTTGATGTGCAAACAATTTTGTGTGTTTGTGTGTGTGTGTTTGTAAGTCCTTTGTCTTTCTGCCTTCTGTTGATGGGGCCGGGCGCTTAAATATAAGGTCCGAGACTCTTAATTAATGCAATGTACTGTATATCTCTGTTACAATGGGATGCGTATACTGAATAAATAATAAAAAAAAAATTCTATCACGTTCTTGCGTCTCAAGGGCGTGGTAGGTCAAACGTAAGGTCATTTAGGTCAACAAATATTGTTGATAAGTAGTGAGTCTTCAATATTTTTCAAGACAAGGTTACCAGGCATGATAAAATCGTATGTATATATATATATATATATATATATATATATATATATATATATATATATATATATATATATATATTTATGCTTAAGAACAACTATCAATACATAATTTCAGACCGTCAAATACTGATTAATTCGAAATTATTTATTTTTTATTCTTTTATTTTTCATTTATTTTTTATTTTCTTTATTCTATTTTACTTTTGCTATATTCTCCAAACAAAAATAAACATTTACAATTCCACTTTCTTATAACGGACCCCCTCTAAAAGCCCAATTTGACATTTCAGGAATAAAATTTGGGAAAGGTGACATTTACCGTAAATTCTCGGACTCTTAAAATTTTAAATGTCAAAATTAATCGCACGTTTGGCAGCGTTGACCCAATGACCGTCGAATACAATTCACCCTTAAATCCGAAACCGACCTTCGACGATTACTTATAGCTCGCAGAGGAAGGAAGTCGAATTCTCTTATGGAGGAACGGAGTGCGCATGCGTGAGCGAGTGGGTGACTTATGCAAACACGCGCAGAAAACAGCCGTGGAATTGGAGATTTCAATGCCCAGTACCTTGGTTGTTTGGTAGACGAGGAGGATATTATTATTATTATTATTATTATTATTATTATTATTATTATTATTATTATTATTATTATTGTTGTTGTTGTTGTTGTATTTAGGTAGAAGACCCTCTTTCAAGCATGTTCTATTGAAGGAGATTGCTGCTTCAGCTGCATTTATTTATTTATTTATTTATTTATTATTATTATTATTATTATTATTATTATTATTATTATTATTATTATTATTATTATTATTAGTGTAGTAGTAGTAGTAGTAGTAGTAGTAGTAGTAGTAGTGATGAACACTCTTCATATGGAACAATCCAACCAACCAGGGGCCACTTATTATTATTATTATTATTATTATTATTATTATTATTATAAACTCTATTCACAAGGAACAATCCCACCACAGGGACCACTGACTTGAAATTCAAGCTTCCAAAGAATATTGTCGCATTCACTTGAAAGCAGTAACATACGAAAAAAGTAAATGAAATGAACGAAGAAATATATAATAATGTAAATAAATTATCAAACTACAAAGAAGGTAATAGGAAATACAGAAAGAAGAGATCAGTTATTAAAAAAGAAAAAAAAAATCAAATTAATGAATAAATAGATAATAATGTAAATACATTATTAAACCAGAAGAAGAAATTTTGCTTTAGGGCGATAATGGTTTGCATCTTCCCATGACTTTATTGAGAGGCTCCAAGAACCTCTGGAATTGGGAAATTCGACAGCAGGACACATTTGCATATTGCTGTTCAATAAATCTGGTACTAAATCATTTTATGCTTTGATGTTGCCGACTCAATTTAGGCCGTACTGAAAAATATTTGAAAAATATATCACGGGATAATCGAGAATGGACTCAAATAACATTTACTCATTAGTTACTGGGAATTTCGTGACACGAATTAACGAAGTCAGTCGTAATCCGTTGCCTGGCCATCGATCAGTTTAACCCGCGCATTTTTCGCGCGTAAAATCACGAATAATCATGTTATATTTCCTGTCAATCGCACCAAGTTATTCCAAGTCACGTTTGAGCTGAGGATAGGTGCAAATTAACATGTTTCTGTTAATACTAATGCTATCACAAAATGAGTTACTGGTTTACGTAACTTGGCGACGCCTGGATATCGGAAAGATGTTACAAATTGAAAATGTTTAGAATTAAGAACACAATTAAAAAAAATATATATATAAAGGTATAATAATAAACGAACAGAATACGTTAAAAGTTGAAAATATTTAGAATTTACAAAAAAAAATATTAAAAAAATATAATAGTATATTAATAAACGACCAGAATACGTTCGTTACATGTTGAAAATATTTAGAATTAAAAAAAAAAATTAAACAAAAAATATAAAAGTATTAATAAAAGAACAGAATACGTGGCGAATACTTGCTAGCATTAAATAAGATAGGAAAAATTCATACTTACATGTATAACGAAATTCTTTATAAGTTGATTTAAATGTCACAAACTTGCTTCAGGTTAATGATACTTATAAGATATAACTGTCCTTCAAAGCGGATTTATAGAAAATGTATTCAGTCATAAACGTACAATAAAGATGTATCGTAATATATGGGACATAACTCCTTATGAATGATCAGGCATAGATTAGATAACTGGTGTGCTTATGGGAAGATAAATAATAAACTTTTTTAACAGCCTAATCACCCCCGTCCATCGATCCATATCACAAACAGATGGAAGAGGACAACACGACTGAACAAAGGAATTGTTTACCCAGCGACTTCGAAGCGCAGAACACAAACAGTACTATCCTCCTTTTATCTAAGACACAAAGGAAGTCACACAAAGCATAACACAACAGATTCCCGTCAGGCATCATCGAGTGAAGTCAAATTTTTAGGCGTGCGATGACAATGCCTACTTAAATAGGACCTGCCAGGCTAAAAATAAACTCGCACAGGGCGGAGCTGACCAGCGCGTTCAGTAGCTGACACTATCACAAATCGTCTGTCAGAAAGTCCCTTCTCCTTCTAATAAAATCCAGCTACCAGCTATAGTAGTAGATTCACATCAACCGTGCATCAGATGGCTAGGCCAGTCCCTTACGACCCTCCTCCTGATTGGCTGTTGATAAGCCAATCACAGGGCCGGAGACCCTCAGTCTTTCGAGAGAGTTCACATAGGCAGGATGTGTGTTCCACCTGTCCTGAGAGATACGTCTTTCAAAAGTATCCTTCAGGAGAGGTGGCACATAATCCTGTCAATGTGAACTCCCAATAGAGACTGAGAGTCTCCAGCCCTGTGATTGGCTAATCAACAGCCAATCAGGGAACGTCGTAAGGGATTAGCCTAGACATCAGATGCATGGTCGTTGTGAATCTACTATGGCAGACTTTTAACAGCGTGAGGGGCTCCAGCGAGCGTCAAGGAAAGAGTTGGATCGGAAACTTGTTTTCGTCTCTCTGCCAAACGAACGACCAACGCGTAGCAGTATCTGCGTGATTAGGGCCAGATTTGAAACGACATCCCACATTATCATCCTTAGACTTTATTCTTCTTCTGCCAACTCATGTCCGAATTTGGACAGCGATGGAGAACCAAAAGTTAAGATACAGTATTCTGCTCCTAGAGATAAGTGAGCACACTATGTCTCCTCGGATGGGCTAACAAGTCTATGAGACATCCTAATCCTTGTAACTCCTTGTAACCTTACACTGAATTCTTTGCATGTCAACTCTTGCCCAAATCTGAAGAACAATTCTTCTTCCGTCACCTCTCCCCCAAAATTGGGCAACAATTGGACCATAGGGAACCTACACAGGAACAATCACAAGCTTTCCAGCGAACAGGAAGTTTTATTCCGTACGGAAAGCAACAACTGTATAATGTAGAACGTAAACAATGGAATTATTCAATTGTCCGCGCTTTTGTCTTTACGCCAACACAAACAAGGCAAGAAATACCTTGACCTCAGATGGGTATTTGTAAACAATACCCTGTAAACAATTTGTAAGATTGGCATCCCCTCATACCCCTCGTGTGAAACAAACCAACAAACTAAGCAACTTTAACTTCCGCATACTTTTCGCGCGCTTCCTGTTATAATCATTGCTTTCATGCTTGCAGTGTTGATTTTTGTTCAAGATCACGTGACGCGACTCGGCAAAAATACCGTCATGTTTTATGATGTAATGAGGAATGAAAGTCATATCAATGATGTGTGCGTCATTGATTTCAATGAATCAATAGAGGTTTTGATGACAAGAAGGAAAAACAAGGGTTTCTCTCTCTCTCTCTCTCTCTCTCTCTTCTCTCTCTCTCTCTCTTTATTGTATTTGCTGATGATCTTACTCATTCATAGATATGTATATATTTGTCCTCTAAAATGTTATACAAAATTTAATAATAATAATTATTATCATTATTATTCAGGGACAAATCCTCACTAAGTAAGCTATTAAAGAACAGAGAGAGAGAGAGAGAGATGCGAGTGGAAAATAAACCATACGTGAACTCGGGTGACACCAGAGGATGCCATTCTAGTTTACAACGTTTATTTTGAGGATGAGGCTGCTAGCCATACGCCCTGGCCCTAATCAGTAGATGCCCATGGTTATTTACGCAGTGCCAACGGCGGAACCTTTAATTTCTTTCAAATACAAAGCCCAAAAACAACACGACTAAACAACAGAACACAAAGGGACATTTAAAACAACACGAGGGGTCCGTGAGGGTGAGACACAAAGAGAAGAAGAGGAAGAAGAAGACGCCCGTGAGGTGGTGGGTGGGGGTGGGGGGGTGGGGGGGTGGGTGGGTGGGGGTGGGAAGGGATGGAATGAACAGAAGTCGAAGATGACGTCATGTTTCGGTCAACATCCTGGTCAGAACAAAAGCATTATCTGATGTCTCCCTGTCCCGAGACAAATGCCTGTACGCATACGCGCGCGCAAGCAGTATAACTTAGAAGATTATATACACACACATATATATGTATATATAGTGTATATATATGTATATAAACACACGATTATAATCACTCTGACAACGTGTGATTATCACGTCACACTGACTGACTCAGTCTTTAAAGATGGCTTTGAAATAAAGTCGAAACCGGTCAGGATTTGCACCCATAGCATTATCCTTTCCTTGGGGTATAGTGTGACGTACATACATACACACATACATATGTATCGTTATGTGTACTCATACAAAGCTGAACGAGAACTGAATTCATAAACACATATGTAACAGACAGAACTATGCAGAGCTAATAATGTGACAGATTATACATAATACATACATACATACACGGCGAAGAATATGAAGGCCTGTTACATGACTTAAAATCATCAGCTTTATATTATTATTATTATATTATTAATATTTCAAAAAGGGAAAGTCCTTTGAGAAACACAAAGCCACCACCTGTTCTTCAAGAACAAGAAGCAATTCATCCAGCAAGGACGTACAAATAACCATAATCTTAACAAAACAAAAGGAGAAAGTAAGGAATTAAAAAAAGAAACCAAAAGAAAGGTGATTACCGCGACATCTACACATTGGTGAAAGCCTTATCAGTAAACTGCTGTGTATGCTTGAGGTTGTAAGACTGTATCACGCTGGCTTTCGTCATCAAGATATGCTCAGAGGGGTGTAATAATAATAAATGATAATAATAATAATAACAATAATAATAATGAATAATGACACTAATTACAGCGTATATACGCGCTACACTTATTAAATTCCTCTTAAGAGGTATAAGTTAAAGAGGGAAAGTGGAAACAGAGGCCCCCCTCGGGATACGAAAAAGAACCCAGATCGGTCCGTGAGTGATCTTGGGAAAGTCGAAGAACATGCATGCTACGGAATCGGGTATATTGTAGTATTGTACGCTATGGCCTGTCACGGTTTCCACTGCCTGGAGACGGGAAGGGGGGGGGGGAGGAGTGGGGGTACGTTAATTAGGGGAGGGGGAGAAGAAGGGCTTTGAGCCCTGAAGCCAAAGTTCATTATACGAGAGTCATCAGGCCAAAGGGGGCGGTAGCACACAGCCCTCCAGGTGGTAGTTACCTTGGGTAGGGGGAGGTCCTTGGCTTTAGGGGGGGAAGGGGGGCTTGATTACGTTTGGCCACCCCCTCCCCTCCACGTGGCGTATTACGCTCTCTCTCTCTCTCTCTCTCTCTCTCGTTAGATTCAGAAGAAAGAAAGGAAGGCAATATGGAGAGTCGTCATTTCAACTCGTTTCATTTGCCTTTCTCTGCGCACACAAAAGTCTGGACGATAGATGGGGGTCTTTGTCAAGACTAACTTCCCTAATTTACAATGCCATTTTAAAGATGCAGTTGCTTTTTTTTTTCATATACTCTACGCAGAGAACGACGGCAGCAATATGACAAGTCTGCTTCTTCTAACGGATTGTGAAATAAACCGACATTCTGAAAGGCAGAATTGGCACTGAATATCCTGATATATATACATAGAGAGAGAGAGAGAGAGAGAGAGAGAGAGAGAAATTCTACGAAGGATAAAAATTAAACACCGGAGTGGTTGCTAGGACCTTTCGACACAACGGTCCTTTATTGGCAGACTGATGAAAAATATAAAAATAAGTTTATATACATACATACATACATACATACATACATACCTACATACATACATACATACACACACATATATATAAATATAATATAATATATAATATATATATATATATATATATATATATATATATATTAATACTAAGAAATCACAAAAGTAAGCACGTGATTTTGTATGTTAGTTAAAAATGAAAAGACAAAGTGGCCAAGTAATTTCGTGTATTTAACACTTTGTAACCACTATGTGCCCCGAGGATGTGTTAAATACCAAAAAAAAAAAAAAAAAAAAAAAAAAAAAAAAAACTTTTAAAAAAAAGTACTTTGGAAAGGGACTTACTGCCTTTTGATTTTTAACTTTCTTTCCTAGTGGTTTCTGCTTATATATATATATATATATATATATATATATATATATATATATATATATATATATATATATATATATATTTATATTTAACTCATTCATAAATAGAAGTTTACGATCAACCTACGTTCCTCTGTACACTTGAGTACTCATAACACGGCACAAGCATTATCAAAACAACAAACAATATTATCATAATCATGTGTCCATAGACAGAGCGAACGTATTATTACACCAACGAAAAAGGCACCAGTTAAAACGTAAACAAAACAACTTTAAGCTGAAAAGGAGCGAATAAAAGAAAAGAAAAAAACCTGAGTGAAAGTGAAAGACGACCAGGAGAGTAGAGTAGACCACATCCAGCCATTTAAACAAATAAACATGAAAACTCTCGAGAGTGAAAACAGAGTGAAACTGGAGCTGAGCATGAAACGCACGAAGTCTTTAGGGGGAGTGAATGATGATGATGATGATGATGATGATGAAATATAACGACCAGCCCGAAGGGAAACATTATGCAAACGAGTAGTGCCACCGGAGGGAGGGACCTCTCTCGGTCGAAATACGAGGAATAGTAGATTCACATCAACCGTGCATTTGATGTCTAGGCCAGCAGTCCCTTACGACGCTCCTGATTGGCTGTTGATAACCCAGTCACAGGGCTGGAAACTATCAGTCTCTCTCGAGAGTTCACATAGGTAGGATGTATGTTCCACCTCTCCTGAAAGACGTATCCCTCAGGAGAAGTGGAACATAGATCCTACCCGTGTGAACTCTCGAGAGAGATTGAGAGTTTCCTGCCCTGTGATTGGCTTATCAACAACCAATCAGGAGCGTCGTAAGGGACTGGCCTAGACATCAAATGCACGGTTGATGTGAATCTACTATAGTAATCACGTAGAACAGGCCGTCACACACAAACAGCTGATTTGATTGTATGGAAATGTAGGCTGTCAAATCCAGTAATGCGGCTGCTTTTGGCCACTAGGTTCCAAAGACGGTGGAAAGAGGGAGTTAGAGTGGTTAGACAGCGAGGTAAAGGGAGCCGGAAAATGATGGAATCTGTGTATGACGAAAATTCCACTGCGCTTACTCTGAATCACTCTCATAAGTTTATCAATGGAAGAGATGTACTACGCTTACTCATAATCATGCACGCGATTTTATGAAGGACGAAATTCTATTACGCTTACGGCAAATCATTACTACGAGTTAATGAATGACAAATAATTATATACTACACTTATTCTAAACCAATCATATAAGTTTATGAATGGAAAACATTTACCGCGCTTACGCTAATCATTCACATGAGATTCTGAATGACCAAATATTATACTACACTTACTCTATATCACTCACATGAGTTTATGAATGGAAAAAATTGTACTACTCTTACGCTAGATTGGGGAAATGTTACAAATATCCTGATTATTAACTGAGCATTAAAATGTACTGGCTTCTTATCTTCAGAAATCGAAATTTTTATTGATGGAACGCGTCTTACAAGATGGGAAAACAACGTCAGAACAACGACAATAAATAATAACAAACCTAAGTTTGTTGTTTAACAACAATGGCCTCTAATCCATAGATAATCCACTAAATCCCCGGTTCCCAAGAGAAGGAATTTATTCCTCGTAATCGATATATTTTCACGGGATCACGAGAGAGAGAGAGAGAGAGAGAGAGAGAGAGAGAGAGAGAGAGAAATTCTATCCAGAATCCGCTAAAATCAGCTGACGTAAATATAATGTAACCAACCCCCGTTTTCTATGAGAATTAAAACGAAAACGAAGAAGCATCCTTCCTTCCCAGGCCTTTCCCTCTGGCGCCCCCAAAGCATCTCCTCCACCCACTTCTCCTCTTCGCCCTCAATTCACGCAAATTCTTTTCTCCAACACCGCCCCCCAACACCACAACACCCCAACCCACCAACGCACACCCACCCACACCCCAAAGTCCCTCGGCTCTCCGTGATATAGATGACCTTTTATCGCGCCGAATCTACAACACCTGTTGTGCAAATCCAGATTTCCAGACGGCGGCACCTGGAAATGCATTAAGGGAATTTCTTCTCCTTCGTTCCAGCTGGACTGGAAAGAGGTTTTGCACCTGAACAAACTGTTCTTAGAAGATGCAGGAGACGAAAAAAAAAAAAAAAAAAAACCTTTGATTTATTTAAAGAGTAAAGAGTCAGACGACAAAAAAAAAAAAAAAAAACTTTATTTATTTCAAGAATAAAGAGAAACGATTAAAAAGGCTTTCCCTGGAACGCCATTGCTTCATGAAGCTCTCATTACCAGCTAGGTTGACGAGAAGTCTTCAGCTGTGAACAAGATGCAAAGACTATACACACTGCAAGCAAGCTACAAGTTCTTGCTTTACACAGACAACAAATAAAGACACGAAGAATCCTACAATCAATATATCAAAGCTGGTCTTTTGAACAAAGACTTTACTGAGCACCATTGACCCATAAAACTATTGCCGACAGGGAAAAAAAGCCTCCAGCTGTATGCCAAAAGAAAAAAAAAAGAAAAAAAAAAAAAGCCATCCAGCTGCTACACACACACACACACACACACACACACAAAAGGCAAAGACTACACATTGCAAATTCTTGCTCTACAAACACAACGAACAAAGACACGACGAGGTATGACGTCTATCTATCTCTCTCTTGGAATATCTCCCCAACACGACGGAGATGCGAGATAATACAGTCGAGACGATACAATCGAGATACAGTAATACAACTCGGCTGACGTGACAGATGGCTCGCAAGACCCCGAGTGAGTTCATACACGTTCGAAACAGACGGACGAACGCACGCGACGAGACCGGACCAGCTGGCTGGGATTTTGCGAATATCTTGGTGATTACTTCGGTTTGCATAAATATTCTTTCCTTTTGAACATGTTGGACGGTTTCTGATAATAATAATAATAATAATAATAATAATAATAATAATAAATAATAATAATAGGAGTCCAAAGAACTAAAAAATTGCTTCACGTAACACAAGCTAATTAAAACTTAAGACTGAGTGATTTCTGTACCTTCTAATTCTTACTAAAATAACAATAATTTCATGGAATGGATTCCAAGCACTTAGTCGGTAATCACTTTGGAATAATTTCGAAATTACCAATATAAAGGAAAAAAAATACTAAAGCACAACCTGTGCGGGAACCTTTGCTTAGCCTTCGTCTGTCTACGTCGCATCGAAATGTCTGTTCATCGTTTTGCTGACTATGACTCACCACACAGACAAGGACTGTCTTTTGTCTGTGCGTGTATGTGTGTGTGTGTGCGTTTTCAGACAAATGGCAAACGTTTCTGGATTAAAAAAAAAAGAAGATGTTATTTTTCATTAAACCATTTTTTTTTACATTTTTGCAGTCTCTCTCTCTCTCTCTCTCTCTCTCTCTCTCTCTCTCTCTCTGTCTCCAGACAAATGGCAAACATTTGTGGCCTACAACAATATGGTAAAACCTCTCTCTCTCTCTCTCTCCTCTCTCTCTCTCTCTCTCTCTCTCTCCGTTGAGAAAGTTGGCAATAACTTCTCGCCTAAAACTAAACGATAATTTCTTTCTTAATCAACCCATTTTTTTCTGGGCCAATCTCCACAAGCAGCCAGTCAGGTCACCGAAATGAAACCTAACCTTCTCCTGTGACCCAGAACCCTGTGCTGTGACCTAAGTAGTAGGTTCTCGCGGGAACGCCTTCTTCAGGCCAGAAGACTCCTACAGCAAAAGATGCATAATCAAGATACGGCCTTTAGAATCACACACGCCCCTGGGAAGTCATGTTTCGAGAATAAAGGGCTCCGAAGTGATGCAATGGACTACATGTAGACAGGACTAGTCGGAGGGTGGCGGAGAGTTTTAAGCACGTGACCCGGACCTGTGAAATAAGAGGACCTGCGTCACGAAATGACAGAGGGTACTATCAGAATCTTGAAGGAGAGAGAGAGAGAGAGAGAGAGAGAGAGAGAGAGAATAAAACACAGTTCTCAGACCTGATTCCGATTATAAACAAGAATTTCTTGCAATGTTCATATTCAGTGAGAGAGGGAGAGAGAGAGAGAGAGCGTATTATCAACCTTTCATTTATTCTTGTGCTGTTGCATATGCAGAATTATAATCTCTTATAATCTCTCTCCTGCTTGTGCTTGGAGAGAGAGAGAGAGAGAGAGAGAGAGAGAGAGAGAGAGAGAGAGAGAGAGAGAGAGAGAGAGCACGAAACCGACACCATCTTGATCTCACAGCAAATGCAAACATTATCTTCGTCCTGACTTCCTAATTCCACGCACGGGCCTTGAGAACCGAGTGGCCCCCCCCCCCCTCCGCCCCCACGCCCCCCAAAAAGAAAAAAAAAAAAAAATAAAAAAAAAAAAAAAAAAAAAAAAAAACAGAAAACAGACCACTGGAACAGACAGGATGCAAACAAGAAGACTTACCGCGGGGTAAACATGTCCTTTGAATTCCTGAGAGAGCGAATACAGAGGCTGCTAAAGATGGAATTCGCTCTTCTTGGTATTTACTATAAAAAATAACTTATTTTTTCCATATAGGGTCCTCTTTACCAAGTAATGAAATAGGACAGTATTTGTTAAATATAGGAAAATCTACAGGTACGCTAATATCTTTTTAAAATGTCTATTTTCAGGGGCATAAATACTAAATACCTTTCTTCAGGATATTCAATTAAAAAAATACCCTTTTTCCTTTTTTATTTTCCATATAGGGCCTCTTAAACAAGTAATAAAATATGGCAGTATTTGGTAAATATAGGAAAATCCACAGGTACGCTAATATCTTTTTAAAATATCTATTTTCAGGGGCATAAATATTATATAACTTTCTTTCGGATATTCACTACAGAATATAAAAAACTTGTCAAATAACTTTCTTTCGGATATTCACTACAGAATATAAAAAACTTGTCAAATAACTTTCTTTCGGATTTTCACGACAAAATATTCCATTTTTTCCACATATGGTCTTTATAAACAGGTAATTTTATAGGCTAAATATTTGATAATCATAGCTGAATCCACAAGTAAGCTACAGTCCTCAGAAAACGTGTTTATCTTCAGGAGCACAACTATTAAATACCTTTCTTCAGGATATTCAATAAAAAAATACCCTTTTTTCCACCTACGATCTTGATAAACAGGCAATATTATCTTTCATTCTTTGGTAATTATAGGAGACTCCGCACACGTGTTAAAATTCTTTTCGAAACTGTTTTTTAGGGCGTAAATATAATATTGTTTTCTGGAGAATGACGTGTCTATGTAAGCATATTTCACACACTATTATGACACTGTACACGCCTCAAAATGCATAACAGCCAAATTACAGCACAATTACATGTCGAGACGGCATTTCCTCACAAATTTACCTTAAGATATCTCACTAACAGCACGGCCAGAACAACAGACCCTTATTTACACGGAAAACACCCCATTCAGCCACCCATACACTCGCTTCACTGGCATATTTGCACGGCTTTGCACGACTTTACACGACTACTGCTCCCACAAAAAGAAGAAAGGGTTGAAGAAACACAGGCTAATAGAGTCGTCCTTCTCTCTCTCTCTCTCTCTCTCTCTCTCTCTCTCTCTCTCTCTCAGCAGAGATCCTGATACGATAATGTGGACACTTTTTTTTTCACCAATGCAATTGATCACCTCTCTTATACAAGTCACGGGGCTGCCCAGAATGGGACAACCTGACTCCTGGCTGGTACTGGCCAGTCTCTCTCTCTCTCTCTCTCTCTCTCTCTCTCTCTCTCTGCGTGTGTGCGTGTGTTTATATACTGAAGGAAGACAATGAGAACGATACTATAAACTTGTCTAAGTAATTCTCTCTCTCTCTCTCTCTCTCTCTCTCCACATACACAGACAGATTGAACGATCTTTAGAGTGATCCCGTACACCGTCTTGGTAACCAACTCTCTCTGTGTGTGTGTGTGGATAATTCTACACCATTCCATTGTACCTTACAAGTAAACGACTAGGGCGAAAGATAAAACCAGAAAACTAATAGACGTAAAACAACCTTTAATATACGTAATATACGTAAAATAACCTTTTAGGAATAATGGCATCTCTCAGGTATGATAAACTCAGCTCTTCAAATATAACAACTTTTCTGTGGCATAAAAAATCACGAGACGACAAGAGACGATTTCGGGACGAGAGAAGACGACCCCATGGTTCAATTTCTTGCCAGATAAGATAAGACCAATATCTCGTCATTGAAAGTTACTCGAGGGCTGCAGGTGGTATATGCATAAACCTTTGTCACTTGGACAGAGAGAGAGAGAGAGAGAGAGAGAGAGAGAGAGAGAGAGAGAGAGAGAGACTTGCTTAGACAAGTTTATAGTATCATTTTGATTGTATCATCCTTCTGCATGTAAATACTGAGAGAGAGAGAGAGAGAGAGAGAGAGAGAGAGAGAGAGAGAGAGAGAGTTACAAGGTCGATTTAGGGCGCCATTCTCAAGCTCGTACATTCTTCCATTATGTTGAGAGAGCAGAGAGAGAGAGAGAGAGGAGAGAGAGAGAGAGAGAGAGAGAGAGATTGCTATTATGGCGATGTCGATGTATGGTGTCACTCTGAAGATCGCTTACTATTCTTCCTGTATGCAAATACGAAGAGAGAGAGAGAGAGAGAGAGAGAGAGAGAGAGAGAGAGAGATGGGGGAGGGGGCAGGGGGGGCAATGGGAGCAACAAACACGCCCAAATACAGAAACAATACTGGGCTTAATTCTTCAACAACTCCTTGACCTACTATGGGCAGAAGGACCTTATCGGGAGAATCTCTGCTATAGAATGCCCAACCTTCCCCCCTTGCCACCCCCATCCCCCCCCCTTTTTTTTGAATGACAATAAATGTTATTCCTGACCTTCCTCCTTCAGAAGTCCTTCGAAGCCTTTGTTTGTAGGACTCAAAAGACCTTTTGGCATACACAGATCCTTCTCCCAAATCTATTTCCTATAGGCGTCGTCTGAGGAAGCCTATTCTTAGTCCACTGTTGTGCAATGAGTCTTGTGTGTGTGTGCGTGTGTGTGTGTGTGTGTGTGTGTGTACCTGTAGGATACCTGTGAAATGGTTCCTACGCCTCTCCTAATTTTGGGAATGACGTCGTATAAGAGGTCCTACTTTGCAATGTTAGGTAAAGCTTATAAAAGACAAAAGAAATTCTAGGTTACTTCACAAATTTTTTGTATTTTTAAAAATTCTAACATTTCAAAAGACACTTCTCTCTGGACCGTAAGTTGCTGACAAGATGAAGTCATCTTCTGCCATGGAATGTAATGTAATTAGCGATATATTGTAATTTATTTTTATCAAAGGGATTCCAAGTTACTTTACAAATTTTATTTTTATTTTTATCAATTTTAACATTTCCAGGGGCACTTCTCTCTAGATTGTGAGTTACAGACAAGATTACACAATCTTTTGACAATGGAAGGGACTGTAATTAACTAAATACTGTAATTTCTGAAAGTAATTACTTAATGCCAAAGAAATTCTAAGTTACTTATATTTTGTAATTCTTAGCAATTTTAACATTTTAAAAGACACTTCTCAGTAGACTGTAAGTTACAGACAGGATTACACAATCTCTTGACCATGGAATGTAATGTAATTAGCGACATACTGTCATTTCTTTTTGTTTTCCTGAACACAATAATAAACCACTGAAATGAGTTCACTGACCACCTCCCTACCTCAAGGATCCTGACGACAAAGGATGCTATGCCCTAAAACAGACAGGATAGGATTCCTTTTAGAAATATCCTGCCATAAGCATTTCCTCCTAACCGCTCCTACTTAGGCAGCCCTGCTTCCTGCAACACCTGCCTCGCCATAATCTCTCTCTCTCTCTCTCTTTCGTTGGTTTTGAATGTTGCAAGTAATTCCTGTTTGTATTCAGAATCAGATCAGAGAATTATTTTCATTTCTACGGACCTGGCATGACAAAATCTCTCTCTCTCTCTCTCTCTCTCTCTCTCTCAACACACACATACATACAATGGCCACACAAAAGATTCGCCAAGACAAAAAAAAGAAAAGAAAAGAAAGAAAAGAAAAAAAAGACAGTGGGAAAGGTCGCCCGAGGTGACCATCTGCGTTCTTCAGGAATGATTTTCCTCGCCGAAAAGGGATTGGCCCATTTCCTCTTTGGCAGACAAATCTGCATGTTGCTTTCCACAACACCTGAGCCTGTCAATGGTCTTCGTACACGATTCTTATTCACCAATACATTCGTTCCTATATCTGATGGACCTTCTGTTTCACAATCATTATTATTATTATTATTATTATTATTATTATTATTATTATTATTATTATTGAACCAAACAAAAACTTCTTTCAGTTTTCTTCTGAAGACTGAGAAAGAAACCCACAAAATTACTGCGTATGGCGTGGAGTGTTGAGTAAAATAAAATGTAAATATTTATAAGTAAACACGTTGTACACAGTATTTTTTAGGGTTTCTTTTTCAATTATTATTATTATTATTATTATTATTATTATTATTATTATTATTATTATTATTATTCAGAAGATGAAACCTATTCACATGGGAACAAGCCAACCACATGGGTTACTGACTTGAAATTCGAGCTTCAAGAGAATATTATGATGCTCATATTTAAGAAGTAACAGAGGGTAAGAGGAAATACAGAGTAAAGAGATCAGTTATAGGTAAATAAATCATAATTTATCATTTACAAATCTATAAATAAATAAAAATGTCAATAAATAAATAAATAAAAAAAAATACAAATCTAATTGAATTAAGGTAGTAATGTATAGCATTTCGCTTGAACATTTTTTGGAGGTTCAAATTCCACATCCTCTGGGAGGGTGTTGTTCCACAGCCCAACAGTGTGGGGAACAAAACACCTCGGGAACTGAGGAATTCCACAACGAGGAACATTTACCGCACATGAACACAAGTAAATATACATTTACTCATCATTTTTATCATTTACTTTCACATCCGTGTGAGCAATCACTATAAGCTGTATATACCTCCATCCCAATAAGTACGAGTACAAGGCGTTCTCAGTAACAGCCTATGGTCCTTCTCTAGCCCAGGACTGAAGTAACAGGGTAAATAAAGGAAGGATTAAAGTACAAGTCTTACTAACAGACGAAATATGACAAAAAAATGGATAAAATGTCACATTATAATACCATATTTTACTGCCAGACAAGAGGCAGAGAGGGAGAAAGAAACTATCTCTCTCTCTCTCTCTCTCTCTTCTCTCTCTCTCTCTCTCTCTCTCTACTGGTTTTGGTGTGGTCTCGCTCCTTTTGCTACAATGGTCTAGAGTGGTCTGGGCTCAATGGCCCAGACCACTCTAGACCATTGTACTGGCCTGTCTCCATTATCAACCTATCAAAATCAACTTGATAACCGTTGTGCCACTGGTTTTTTTCTTCACTTGAACAGTCAGTTATACGTCATAGCTGAAGATCACAAAGAGAAAGAGAGAGGAGGGGGGTGGGGTGGACATGTGTTTGTGTCACAAGAGAATATGAAATGAGAAAGATTATGTACTTCGAAAAAAAACGCGATTATGCGTATGTCAACAATACGAGAGAGAATCTCACATGAAAATAAAATATGAAGAGACCTCACCAGTTCTCTCTCTCTCTCTCTCTCTCTCTCTCTCTCTCTCTCTCTCTCTCCAGCGAAAACACGTTTGGAGAAAGGAGCACTGTCATCACTAAAAAATGAAGGAGGAAACATTTATATACCACTCCCCAATTTGGAGAGGGGCCAACATTAACACTCCCCAGTGCGTGATAAAACATAATATTTATTTCGACTCCATAAGCGCACAATTCTTAAGGAATTTTAACGATTGATATTTTAAGGGGGGAGTGGGTTTATGTATGCACAGACGTATGCACACGCCTTGCAAAGTCATTGGCTACGAAAATATGTATATAACACTACCCTTAATATTTGGTTTCGAAAAGGATATGAATTCTGTTATATTTTTCCATTTTAGAAAAAACTTTTAAGGACTTTAAGGATGAATATTTTAGGGAGGAAGTGGTTCTGTCTGTATGCACAGACGTATGCACACGCCTTGCAAAATCATTTAGCTGCGAAAAGAAAAAGGAGTTTGCATACAATATTCGCCATAATATTTGAAGATTTTTAATTGTTCCCCATTTATTATGAACCTTTTAGGAATTTTTAAGGATAAATATTTGAGGGGGGCTTGTTCTGTATGCACAGACGTACGCACACGTCTTGCAAAGTTATTCAATCTAAAGTAAAGCAAAAGGAATGGACCTATGCATACGTTACGTGCATTTGTATAAGACATCTCTCTCTATTGCACCAATACTTCTTGATATTTTCATCCCATTCAGTGAAACACCTATCTAAAGCATCCAGCGCTTGACCTCTGACCTTTCAGAGAACCTGGCATGACCCGGCGAGTGTGTCAGATGACGTAATTATTGAGAAGCTAACGGCCGCTGCAAATCACGAGAGTAAACAAGAGATTTCTAGTGAGCAGAGTTAGCACTAAAATGCAGGTGTGGGCTTTTGATATCGTCGACAGAAAGAAAGTTGACTCACACTCTCTCTCTCTCTCTCTCTCTCTCTCGTCTTCATCTTCCTCTCTTTTCTCGTCTATCATAAATAAAGGCATGTACGACATTTCCATCTGTGAAGTTAGGGAATATTCATGCACAGAACTCTCTCTCTCTCTCTCTCTCTCTCTCTCTCTCTCTCTCTCTCTCTCTCTCTCTCTCTCTCTCGTGGCGTCTGACAGGAAATAAACCACCTGTGACAGGATACAAATTCACTTAAAAATCTAATTCGACTGCTAGTGTAAAAGAGATCGTAAAGGTTCGTAAAAGGTTATACAAGGTCGGAAAAGGTTACGAGAGATCGAAAAAGGTAACAAAATGTTGAAAAAGGTCATAAACGGTCTTCAAAGGGCGTAAGGGGTCGTGCAAGGTCATGAAAAGTGGCATATAAGGTCGAAAAATGTTATAAAAGGTCATATAACGTCGAAACAGGTCACAAAAGGTTGATAAACGTCATAAAAGGTCGTATGAGGTCGAAACAGGTTACAAAAGGTCGATAAAGGTCATAAAAGGTAATAAAATGTCATAAACAAGGTCATAAAAAGGTCGTATAAGGTCGAAACAGGTTACAAAAGGTCGATAAAGGTTATAAACAGTTCGTAAAAGGTCATGCAGGGTCGTATGAAGTCACAAAAGGTCGAAAAGGGTTACACAAAAGGTTACAAAAGAACACAAAAGGTCATGAAAGGTCGTAAAAGGTCAGTAGTATGTACAGCAAGATAAATATGCTTGAGATATCAGAAATACTAATTTCCATGAACAGAAACCAACCTCTGTAGGGCTCCGATCTTGGCCATGCCCCTTTGATGCAGTGGAGACCTCTTCTTCTGTGGGTGGTCTTCCTGAAGCTGTTTCTGCTGTTTGGCCTGTCTCTGCTGTGGAGACTGCTGCAGCAGCTGCTGCTGCTGCTGCTGTTGTTGTACATGCTGCTGTTTTTGGAGCTGCAGCTGTTGCTGTTTTTGCAGCAACTGCTGTTTCTGCTGTTGTTGTTTTTGTTGGTGTAGACTGATCAAATGCATCTGTTTCTGGCGCTGCTGCTGCTCAAGCTGCTGCTGTTTTTGTTGTTTTTGCTGCAAGAACAGCTGCTGTTGCTGCTTCTGCTGCTGCTGTTGGTGTTGGTGTTTTTGTTGGTGATGAAGCGGGCTGCTGATGATGACCGGCTGTTGGTGATGAATGACGTGGTGGGGATGATGGTAAATGTGGTGGAGGACGCTCCTCTGCTGGTAGGGTACCAGGGGTGGCTGGTGAGGGGGGCTGACTAGCCCGTAGGTGGTGTGGTGGAGCTGCTGTTGTTGGTGATGTTGATGTTGGAGAAGGCCGTTGTTGTTGTTGCTGTATTGGTGGTGAAGGTGATGACGACGGCGGGAGTTATGGTGTTGGTGGTGATGATGACCGTGATGACTCTTGGGATCGACAACACCACCGCCACCGCACCAGGTCACCAGGACGCACGTCTCCACCTGCATCAGAGATGCCGTTTCTTTTCTGGTTCCTCACACAAAGTCTTTTCTGGTTCCTCAAAATAAAAATTTTTATCTCCTCAGAATATATCCTCCTGGTTCCTCAAATTAAATCCCTTCGGTTCCTCAAAATATATTCTCCGTTTCCTCAGAATAAATTTCTCTGGTTCCTCAGAATATATCCTTCCAGGTTCCTCAGAATAAATTTCTCTGGTTCCCCAGAATATATTCTCCGTTTCCTCAATATAAATATACCTGGTTCCCCAGAATATATCCTCCAGGTTCCTTAGAATAAATCTTTCCAGTTCCTCAGAATAAATCTCTCTGGTTCCTCAGAATAAATTTATCTCGTTCCTCAGAATAAATTCCTCTGGCTCCTCAGAATAAATCTCCGAATCTTCGTAATTTCACGACGCGACTTTAAAAAAATATACTTTTTGTTTTTTCTTTCAACAGAAAAAATAAACAACCAATTTCTCTTACATAAAAAAAACTGCGCGACTTTGTAACAAAAAAAAAAAGTTCGCCCAGATTTTTTTAAAACTATCTTTTCCCAAAACGACTCGATTGAATAAAACTTTCAAACACTGACTATCCATTGAAGATTAAAATGCAGATACTATTATTAGTCTCCATCACTCGCATGTCCTCCATTTACGACGAGCGTTGGCACATCTTTTACGTAAATTGTGATGACATATATAAAGTGACCTGTAATTCCTGGGATGCACAAAAAAAATAATTAATTGGCTATTTATTTTAATTTACAATTTTTCTGAGCTAGGTAAAATAATAATAATAACCCAAAATAAACGGAAAATAGTCGATGAATATTTTACAGAACAAGTATCCTGGTATACAATATAATAATAATAATAATAATAAAACTAATAATAATAATAATAATAATAATAATAATAATAATAATAATAATAATAATAATAATAATAATAATAATAACAATAATAATAATAACAAATACAAATGAAAAAAAAAATTGATGAATATATTACAATTTGCAGTATACAATTTGAAACTTATCTTTTGGGGTAAAATATATACCTATGACTTACGAGTAATAACACTAGAAATTTATCAAATGTTAAATGATATTTTAAAAATTCAATATAAACATTCACAGACTAAATATAGAAATACAATGTTATCAAGGAAATGTTCAATATTTTTCATAAAGTTATAATAAGGATGCAGTATATAAACGGCAGACATAATCAGGCAATAATAATAATAATAATAATAATAATAATAATAATAATAATAATAATAATAATAAAGGCCAAGCGTTGCAGCCTTTTTAAATTAATCTGAATGTGTCCGTGTTACAAGGGCTTACATTAACGTTGTAATAGATTAATGTATGATACAAAATAACTTTTTGGATACCTGCCAAAACAAAGCTTCAATCTGACAAAAACAAAGCTTCAATTTGACAAGAACAAAGCTTCAATTTTGACAAAAACAAAGCTTCAATTTGACAAAAACAAAGCTTTAATTTGACAAGAACAAAGCTTCAGTTTGACAAGAACAGATTCAATTTGACAAACACTTTCAATCTGACCAAACAAAGCTTCAATTTGAGAAAAAAAAGCTTCAGCTTGAAAAAACGAAGCTTCAATTTGACAAAACAGTTTCAAAATGACCAAACAAAACTTCAATTTGGCAAAACAGTTTCAATCTGACCAAACAAAGCTTCAATTTTACAAAAAAGCTTCAATTTGGCAAAACAGTTTCAATCTGAACAAACAATGCTTCAATTTTACAAAAAAGCTTCAATTTGGCAAAATAGTTTCAATCTGACCAAACAAAGCTTCAATTTGACAAAACAAAGCTTCAATTTGACAAAACAAAGATTCAGTCTGACAATACAAAGCTTCAGCTTGACAAAACACTTTCAATCTGACCAAACAAAGTTTCAGTTTGACAAAACAAAGCTTTCATTTGACAAAACAAAGCTTCAATTTGACAAAACAAGCCTTCATTCTGACAAAAAAAAAAAACTTCAATTTGACAAATCAAGGTTTCAATCTGACAAAACAAAGCTTCAAGTGTCTGTCAAAACCTATGAGTGTCGTCTGCTCCTCGATGTGTCACAGATAGGAAGAAAAGTGTTTGCTGTGACAGACGACACTGGAACCGCGTGAAAGCCACTGACTGACTGACGGTTTCCGAGAATCGTCAGTAGGAAAAAAAAAGAGGGAGAGAGAGACTTCTCGCTACCAAAGTATTACTCATAATTTGTGAACTGTCCCATCTTTAAGAGAGAGAGAGAGAGAGAGAGAGAGTTTTTCGCTTTCAAAGAAGAGAAGGCACTAATACCCCGATGGGGATCGAAGGCCAATTATTGACTTATACGGAAGTGGATCAATTGGTAGCAAGCCTGGCCTTTCGTTTGAGTCCCGGGGATCGTTCCCCGCGCGGGTCAGACATCTATATATGTGAAACACATGCTTATGGATTGATTAGTTTGATATATATATATATATATATATATATATATATATATATATATATATATATATACACACACACACACACACACATATATATATATTTATATATAACTATACATATAAATACTATATATGCATGTATATTAATATATATATATATATATAGATATATATATATCGTATATATATTATTATTATTATTATTATTAATAGCCTTCAAAAGATACTTCATTTGCCACACTTGAAATAAAATCATTTTGAAGATTTTCTATATATTTCTTATGCCAATCTTACGAAAATGACTAGAAATAGAATACATCGTTTGCCATTCGTACAAAAATCAGTCATATATTTCTTAAAGAATAACTGGCTTTAATATTTATTCAATAGAGTATATATATTATATATATATATCTATATATATATATATATATATATATATATATTATATATATTATATATATATATATATATGAATACGTAGTTTGCCGGCTCGGAAGTCATGAGTTTCCGCTGCGGGTTAACAGGTCAACCGCTTCCCATGGAAGGTGTTGTGAGCTGTTGACAAACTACATAAATGATTAGACATGCAAACGCAAACCAGGCTACTGCAAGCATTGCACAGCGTGGTCCAGTTTCGCATCTTGTTGTGTTATTTATGGTCACGTAGGGCGCTCCTAATTCACCAATGACCCCATAGGTCGTGGGTTTATTTACAGATATGGAATTTATCTGTATATAATAATGTAATTATTACATTAGGCTCGGACAGCTACCATTCAAGCATTGAACAATAAAGATTACGTTAAACATGGTTTTTTAGGAGTGTGCCCGTAATATATATTTAGTCATAACCATAAACAAGTGATTAAGTGCAAAAAAGTATATGTAAAAAAAAATACATATCTAATGGACATATTCATAAATAAAGAAAAATGCATGGAAAATATAGATCCATGTTTGATATATATGGTATAATGTAAATAATCATTATTAGGTACCAAAAAATTAAAAGGTTAACATGTATACATGAAGATTATAGTAATAGGTAACCCGATTAAGAATAGTTGTTACCCTGTGGAGATACATAATTACACATGATTGTGAATAACTGTTCAAGAATATTTGTTACTCTTTGTAAAGATATAAAGATAACATATGATTGTGCATAAAATATAGATTCCTGGTACATACACGCACCAATATTTTAATATATAGGGCTTCAATATTTTATCAGGTGCCCGAAGGATACTTTTATGTATTTTAATATATAGGGCTTCAATATTTTATTAGGTGCCCGAAAGATACTTGTAACTGTTCATATATTAAAAAAAATAAATGCAAAGGCTTGGAGTTTCTTGTCCTACATATTGCCAGCGTACAGACCGCTTTTCACACATAACACAATACCAGACAATTTTCCTCTGAGTCAGGTGAAATGGCCAGTTTCAGATGTCTCTGAACGTAAACGCTTTTAACGCAATAGGAGTGTCGTCTGGACGTGGCAGAACGTTCCTCTGAAGATCCTTCTGTGTTCGCCTCAATCTACGCCATCACTAACTCTCCCATACAACGCGAAGATGCGACAAACGATGAGCCACCTTTGCGTTGTATGGGAGAGGAAGTAATGGGATAACTGTAGTCGCCCACGTGTAGTTGGCAAAATAGGTCCGTTCACGGATGATAGTGTTAACCCCTCGGACCGTGTAGTTCTTAGACGTCCCGGTACAACCGTCGGCTGCAACAAAGACCTGGGAGTAGGCCGTGGTCCCGTCCGGACATGCCACTTCAAAGCCTTCCTTGTCGTATCGGATCCACGAGCCGTTGTTCAGTCTGTAATTGAACTTATTATCGTCAAAAGGATAAAGTCTTTTCAGACAACCTTCGTGTGTATGGGAGAGAGAACCGTTTAGCACTATGCCTAACTCACATGAATCCATTGATATAGGATGGAATTCAAAAGGGTCAGCTGTACAAACTTTATTATTCATGGCTTCTGAACAGTGAGTGAATTTATCTAAGTCTTTAATGACTGTATATGATTCCCTATCAGGGGAAATCAATACGTGTCCCGTCAAATTGGATATTACTGGGCTTGAGTTATTCGTCATGAAAGTGGGGAACGGTGCTATTTTGTATGCTTGCCAGGCATCAGAAGAATCAAAGGGAATGGTAATCATGTTCCTGTAATTTTCAACGCTTACCGATATTAAGCTATAATAAAACTCTATCTTATGGGCATCTAACAAAGGAATATAACCTAGTTTCTCCCGTCCGTTCTCCAAAGTTAAAGTCTCTGTTGGCTGATTGGATAGCGTCACTGTCTGTCATGATTTCGTTCCAGTCCACTTGGACGGTGGTTCGATCCCAAGGGGGGACGAAATTATTATCAACTAAAAAATTCCCCTTCGGTACATATATGAAAATATATCAATTCCGAGGTACAGTGAATTTAGATATTAAAGGACATTTGTAGCTCGAATGATATTATATATATATATATATATATATATATATATATATATATATATATATATATATATATATATCCATTCGCATAAACACCCCATCATATTCCTTCGAATCTGAATCAAGCAAATACGTAAGTAACATCGTCGTCAAGCCTCTGTCAAACGAGAGGTCTCATTACCGACGTCCGCCGGCAATCTGTTTACAAAACGCAGTCCAAACTCCATCTGGTAAACAGGGACCCAAAAGGTTGCCAGTTACTCTATTGAAAAAATATTAATGACAGTTGTTCTTTTTAAAAAAAAATAGATATATTACTGATTTTTGTACGAATGGCAAAGGATGTATACTTTTAAAAAGAAGTATTAGTCATTTTCGTAGGATTGGCATACGATATATATCGAAAATCTTCAAAAATTATTTTGTTTTTACGAAGAGACAAAAAGGAAAAAAATCGAAAAACTTAGTTACTCTTAAAAAATATATATTTTTAAATTGTGGCAAATGATGTATACTTTGAAAGATACTCATAATTTTCGTAAGATTGGCATAAGATATGTATAACAAATTTTCAAAATGACTATTTGTACAAAGACACTAAACAAAACAAAAAAAGTTAAATAAAAAAATGACGAATATAACATTCAAAAATTGTTTACAAAACCATCTTTTATTTTTACGAAGAGACACTAAAAAACTTTTTTTTTTTAAATTTATAAATGACGAATCATAACGGGATGTTCAAAAATTGTTTACCAAACCATCTTGCATAAACAAGAGCAGCCAGAACCTCAATTTTGATTGATCACATATCCAGGATTTCAGAAATCAATTTTAGAATCTGTAACGACGCGAGGGATTGTGGGTAATATAGTGGGCGTATTCGTAATGAGATTGCCAAGAACAGATTGTGGGGGTAAAATACAACAGCAATATGATTTGATATCTGTTGACTCAGTTATCCGACGTTTCCGTGAACCGTGAGAGAGAGAGAGAGGTGGGGGGTAAATGACAGGCTAATTTCGGAAAAAATAGAATCAACGATTTAGATATATCGCTAATTCAGTGACGTGAGCTGAGAGAGAGAGAGAGAGAGAGAGAGAGAGAGAGAGAGAGAAAAAATTATATTATATGTGTGTATTATATCATATTATATATATATATATATATATATAAATATACATATAATATATATATATATATATATATATATATATATATATATATATATATATAATATCACCAAAACTCCCACTAACCATCGACACCTGTCTCCCTATCTCTCCCCTCCCCCAACCACAGAGAGAGGGGTCTCCCTCTCCTCCACCCCCACCCCTAGAGGGAGGGGACACATCAAAGCACGCACCAACAGAGACCCCAGGGGCGGCCTCATCCACCATAATCCAATTCTCCTCCTGACGAAGCCATTACGAAGTCGAGGCGAAAGAAGTCCCGTATGAATATGTAAAGGGAGCCAGTCAGCCAGTCAGCCAACTAGCAGCCCCTTTGGTCGAGGGGTAGGGGGGTGAGCGTTTAGAGGGTTAAGGGTTAGGAGGGGGTGGGTGGTCGTGACCTAGGGGGGAGGGAGGGGGAGGGAGATATATATACTCATTAGCATCATCATCAGCAGCATCTCCTCTCTCAGCTGTGGTCATCAACGGATGGACGCCAACCAGCGCTTGAGGTTTAAGCTGGAATCTGCTCTAATTACATAAATAAAAAAGCTCTCTCTCTCTCTCTCTCTCTCTCCTCCCTTTTCTTGACCTCGCCTAAAGCTGAAGCCCCTTCACAGTTTAGTCGGCTAGTTTGAAATTAGGGCAGGATCGAACCACGAGACTTGCGAAAATGATCCCACCAGCAGTGGTCTGCTACCAAGGTACGTTACAATATATATATATATATATATATATATATATATATATATATATATATATATAATATATATATAGATATTATATATATTCCGTTAAAATATACTTTCAGTGAAGTTCCTACTTCTGCTATCTTATCCATTGTTGTTTCCCATTCTGCTATCTTAGTCAGTGTTGTTTCTCATCCTGTTATCTTAGCAAGTTTTGTTTCTCATCCTATAATCTTAGTCAGCTGTTTCTCTTGCTATTTTAGTGTTGTTTCGCCTGCCAGCTTAGCTAGTTTTCTTTCTCAACAGCTATCTTAGGGTTGTTTCTCATTCTGCTATCTTGGTCAATGTTGCTCTTCCTCCTGCCATCTAATCCCACTCAGAAACAAACCACGAAAACCTCAACAAAAGCAAAACAACCTTGCAACAATGCAACGAATTACAATTGCAATTCAAAATCCAATCGGACAGAACAACACAACAGGAAAAACAACATACGGCAACTGGATTGCAAATCGAGTCAGTCTGTGTCGCAGAACAAAATATCAAGGCACAAGACAATGTGATGATAATGCTTTGTAAATCATTTTTGTCACCTTTAGAGAGAGAGAGAGAGAGAGAGAGAGAGAGAGAGAGAGAGAGAGAGAGAGAGAGCAAGCAAGCGTGCTCCCAGTGCCTTTAAACAGGATGAGGAAAAGGAAATACTATATAACTAGTCTGTTAGCATTGCATCACACGAGCTCACGAAAAGTCACGCGTCTCGGGAGGAAGTTGAACGCGTCACTAACGAATTATGTCGTGTTCACTGACG
>NC_061104.1:3996048-3998548 GCF_015104395.2 Macrobrachium nipponense
GAATTGACGTCTGATTGGCTGATAAGAAATATAATGATATCTCTCTCTCTCTCTCTCTCTCTCTCTCTCTCTCTCAATTCTGCACACTGAATAATGCAATCAAGAGCTATGTATATCTTCACAGATCTCTCTCTCTCTCAATTCTACGTACTGAATAATACAATCAAGAGCTATGTATACCTTCATAGGTCTCTCTCTCTCTCTCTCTCTCTCTCTCTCTCTCTCTCTCTCTCAATATTGATGTCAACACGACAAGCGTGGAAAATAGAAGGAATAAAAGACAAACATAAAAATTGCAACCATACAAAAAACCGGGAAAAAAAAGACAAAAGACAAAAATAGAATTAAACTCTGAGAGACGAAAGCAAGTCCAGGAAACGAAGATGAGGAACTGAGAGAGAGAGAGAGAGAGAGAGAGAGAGAGAGAGAGAGAAAACTTTCTTGAGGAAAGTTTCCTCACAGGTGCGACTCCTCCTCACGCATGTGACTTCTCATTTCCGCCCTTTTAAGTGAGGGTAAGGGAAGGCTGCAAGACCCACCACCCCCTTCCCATTTTGGAGGGTGGTTCGGGGATGGGGGGGGGGGGGGGGGGGGAAGGGGGGGTTTTTTACTTTTTTAATGCTCCTTTTTCCATTTTGGAGTGAGGTTCCAAGTTAAGGGTTAGAAAGAGCTGATGAAAGATGCGAAGACGGGGTTATTTACTTGAAGGAAAGGAGAGAGAGAGAGAGAGAGAGAGAGAGAGAGAGAGAATGACCCTGCCGGAGGTATTGGTCACTGTCTCGTCCCCCCCTAAACCCCCCACAAAAGTTATCGCTACATCGTTATCGCTGATGACGTCAAACGTCAACTGTTATCTCGAGAAAAGACGATATCGCTTCCATTGTCATCTTGAGCGATTGCTATCTCTTAGCGGCACTGTGCCTGTGGATAGCTGGGCTACTGCTGCTGCTGCTGCTGCTGCTATCACTCCAGAGATATCTCTGCGACTTCCGGGTTACTTTAGTTTTTTGGCGGGTGGGGGTGTGGGGGGGAGGGAGGGAGGCCGTTTGTAGTTTCACATACGAAAAACTAAAATTATATTATTATTATTATTATATTCCATGTACCGAAAACTTACCGATAAGCACATTGAAATTAACACTATCTCTCTCACTCTCTCTCTCTCTCTCTCTCTCTCGCTATTATTATTGTTATTATTATTATTATTACCACATTTCATTTACCGAACCTTACCGATAAGCACAATCAACTAATACCCTCTCTCTCTCTCTCTCTCTCTCTCTCTCTCTCTCTCTCTCTCTCTCTCTCTCTCTCGTTGTTAGTTTTATTACAAAATACATTTACATTCAATTTGCAGAAACTTTTCCATAATCGCATTTAACTAATACTCTCTCTCTCTCTCTCTCTCTCTCTCTCTATCTATCTCTCTCTCTCTCTCAGCACACATCTAACCTGACCTGGCCGGAAGCACTTATTATTACAACCTAAAACTTGCGACAAGTGTCGCCAAAGCGTCGTTGACAATGACCCTTGCCTGGGGATCTCACAAGGAAAAGTCCTTGGAGAAAGTCCTTGAAACACCTTCCTATCCTTTAGAAGAAGAAGAAGATGAAGACGAAGAAGAAGAAGGCTTCCAAAAGATAGACAGATTGCGGATAAAATACCTCGACGAAGCCCTAACTTATTATTATTATTATTATTATATTAATTGATGGCATGCATTTTGGCAAAGTACTGATTACTCACGACTGAGAGAGAGAGAGAGAGAGAGAGAGAGAGCTTACAAAAGGATACTGAATTCTTTTGCATGTTAATGAAAATGCACTATTTCACTTCAATAAAGGATTCAAGTTTGAAATGACGAGTGAATAATTAGCAGAAAATAATCACATTACATATATATGATATATATATATATATATATATATATATATATATATATATATATACTAACTCTTATGTGTTTATATGACAACCCCAATTACTTCCTAAGCAGTCTCAGTAATCTAAGCAAGGCGGCCTTGACAAGGCAAACGAGACTTGATTTAAACTAAGCAACAAAAACAGGACTGGAGAACAAAACTCATCTGTTACGTAACCAGCTCATTTCTCTCTCTCTCTCTCTCTCTCTCTCTCTCTCTCTCTCTCTCGCTCTCTCTCTCTCTCTCTAATATATATACCTTCATAAATGTTTCAACTCAAAAGGTGCTTAACCTATTCCCTTCGACAACAGGAAGTCCCAGGTACCTGCCAACCCAGGTGACAATGGTAACGGGGCCCTCATTAATACAAGTAAGAGCTCAGGTAACTGTAAATTCAGGTACACTGTTGATAAGGTAACTGTTTGCTTTTAATTAAGTAAATCTCACGAGATAAATAAAAGAATTGAGCGGAATTTTCCCTGACGTTCAGAAACAGAGAAAATATGTATTTATACTAATTAATTAATTAATTAATTAAGTAATTAATTAATTAATTAAACTAATATGCAGGAAAGTAC
>NC_061104.1:4003548-4006048 GCF_015104395.2 Macrobrachium nipponense
TTATGGAAAAGTTGGATTTTTTAATGTCAGAATTTCTGGAAATGAAAAAAAGAACAACATACCAGAACAGGAAAAGAGACATGGGAAAATCCTTATTACTATCAGTATTAAATGAAGGAGAAAAACACGCAAACCATCATAGTGATGATGCGCAGGGTTTAGTTACGAGTAACTCAAAAAGAAAAATAGAGTACTTAGAAGAACTAACCCAAAATGAAAAGAAAATAGATATAATGAATATAAGTGAAACCTGGTATTCCCAAGAGACTGGGAATGATGATCAAATAAAAGGGTTCCAACTTATAGATCAGATAGAAAAAATAGGAATCAAGGGGGAACCGCAATATATGGGAAAGACAAAACAACAAGGAAAAATATATGAGAAATATAGTAACTCAGAATGTGAACTAATAGCGGTAGAATTTGAATCTGAAAAATTGATGAACATAGTAATATATAGACCTCCTAATACTAAAGAGTTTGACTTAATAATTGAAAAATTGGATGATATATGTAGAAATCACAAGGACTGGACTATTCTCCTATCTGGTGACTTCAACTTTCCTTTCGTAGAATGGAAAGAACGAATAGGAGATTGTGGTTGTACTTATACATATAAAAAAGAGAGTAATAGTAGTGCAGAAGATAAGAGGCAATTTGAAAAGCTATTAGATATGCTACTAGAATACAACATTCAACAAATAAATCACCTGCCAACAAGAAAGGAAAATACTTTAGACCTAGTATTTGTGAACGAGATGATTAGTTAAAGTTAATAATAGTTTATAATGCGAGTATTTCAGACCATAAATGTCATAGAATTAACAGTTCATTCCAAAGCAAAGTGAAAAATAGAGATAAGCAGAAATGAAAAAGTGGGGGAAGGATATGGAAAATACAACTTCTACAGTAAACTATAAACAAAATGGTCAGAAATTAATGAAGAATTAAACAAAGATTGGGATAACATTTTCGTAAGTGATGACATAAGGGTAAATACGGAGATATTATATAAAATATTGGAGATAATAGTGGAAAAATATATACCGAAGAAGAAAAGAAAACATCATTCATGCATACCAAGAGACAGAGAATCTTGTTCCAGAAAATCAGAAAGTGGAAAAAAGGTCTTGCAAAAGAAAAAAATGCATGGAAAGTTATAGAACTAAAAAGTAAGATAGAAAATGCAGAAAAAAAGATTATACAATCAAAAGAAAATGAAAAACGGGGACTTGGAAAGAAAAAACCCTATTAAATATCAAGCAAAACCCAAACTATTATACTCATATGCGAAGAAGATGAATAAAAGAAGATAGAAATAGGCCCTCTGAGAATTGAAGGGAGATTAACGAATGAAAAAAAGGAAATTTGCAACATACTGGCAGAACGATATAAGAGAGATTCACCCCTAGAATAGATAATGAAGATAATGATATAGAGAAGGGTAAGGGATGAAAATAGTGAATATTTAGCTGACATAGATGATTAATGAAGCTGATTGTGCAGGCTATTAATGAAATTAAAAATGGAGCTGCTGCAGGGCCTGATGGAATTCCTGCTATTTTGTTAAAGAAAGTAGTTCATTCTATCGCAAAGCCACTTGCAATATTATTAAGACAAAGTGTAGATACAGCAAGATATATGATGAGCACAAATTAGCGTATATTACCCCTACTTTCAAAAGTGATCAGACTAGAGGCAAGTATTATAGGCCTGTGAGTCTAACATCACATAATGAAAGTGTATGAAAGGGTAATGAAGAAAAATATTATGAAAACATTTAATAAAAAATAATTTGTTTAATAAAGGACAACATGGTTTCGTACCCGGAAAAGTACACAAACCCAACTGTTAGTCCACCGTGAAAACATATTCAAAAATATGAAAAGCGGAAATGAAACAGATGTGGTTTATTTAGACTTTGCAAAGCTTTTGATAAAGTAGACCATAATATATTAGCGAAGAAAATTAGAAAACACAATATCGTGGATAAAGTAGGAAGATGGTTAAAAGAATTTTTACACAACAGAAAACATATAGTTATTGCAAACGACGAGAAATCGGATTGAAGCCAAGGTAATATCCGGTGTGCCGCAAGGTACGGTGTTAGCTGCAATACTGTTTGTTATTATGATTGAAGACATAGACAATAATGTTAAGGATTCGGTAGTGAGTAGTTTCGCAGATGACACAAGAATAAGTAGAGAAATTACTTGTGATGAAGATAGGAACGCTCTACAAAGAGACCTTAACAAAGTATATGATTGGGCAAGAGGTAAATTATAGGATGGTATTTAACTCTGATAAATTGAATCAATAAATTATGGAGACAGAGAAAGAAAGCTATATGCATATAAGGGACCTAATAATGAGACCATCACAATAAGGAAGCAGTTAAAGACCTTGGTGTGATGATGAATAGGAACATGTTATGCAATGATCAAATAGCAACTCTGTTGGCAAAATGTAAAGCAAAAATGGGAATGTTGTTACGGCACTT
>NC_061104.1:4011048-4021648 GCF_015104395.2 Macrobrachium nipponense
CAAATCAACATAGTACAGTGTGTGTGGATGATACTACTCTTGTTGCAGGTTTTTGTCCGCCCTGAAATACTGGAACCTTACTTTGCGAGTTAATTACTACGTATGGATATTTGTCCTGGCCAATAAATTAAGATGGCATTTGCAGATGATTCTATTCTTAATGCAGGATTCCATCAGCTTAAAAGCTTGAAGGCTTCTTTTGCAAATAAATTGCATTTTAAGCTTGTTGCAGATGAATGCTCCTAGATTTGGAATCTTACAGATTATAGAGAATAATACTCACCTTTCATAGAACATCAAACTTCGTAAAGAAGGTAAATTGTTCATGAACATAAACTAAGAGACATTCAAACACAATTACCTGAATAAATACCTCAGAAACAAAAAGTTAACATGGACACCGTTTAAATAAAGTATCATTCAATCATGGCATTCATTACTTACGTGTCGAACGCAGCATTATGACCAGGTGATGGCTGATCTGCAAAAAGCTTGCGGGGAGGCAAGGCGAGATGATGGTCTTGCTCAAAACTGGTCACATCAGGCCACTTCTCCGAAGGGTCGCGAGACACCCTCAAGGGTAAACTCGCGGGCGTTGGACTGAAGGACCAGGAGCGCACATTCCTGCGGTGGTCCCTTTGGAACTGAGATAGCTCCCTCTCCCAGATTCTAGCACTGCTCGTAGGCGAAGGAGTCAGCAGTGGATAGTACAGCTTCCCATCACTGCTGGGCTGACGCCGGAGGATTCTCAAGTCCCTGTAGGAGAGGCGATTTTGACTTCTCGGCCTTGTCTGCGAAGGGTCTGGAGGAGTCAGACTAGGATCTCTTTTAGGAATCTGTATATCAGGTGGAATCATCAGTGACTGCGGCCTTCTGATGGATGTGCGCTGAGGACTCTTCTCACGCGTAAGGGCGTTGACCTGAGATTCTGGAATAAAGATCAAGGACTGGGGCCTTTCGTTAAATGAAAGAATCTTCTTATGCTGTGAGTGATTCTCATTGAAAGAATGAACCTCAGACAGTGGAGTCTCAGATTTTGAATGCACCAATTTAGATTCTCTGACATCAGAGAGGCTTTCATTCCACTCAGATGACTCTGTCCTGACGAGGGACTCTGGTGTTCTGGAAGAACACTCTGACTCTTGGATGCTCAGGCGGGATGTGGTCATCTGAGCCACTTCAAAGTCCAGAGATTTCCTTAAACTGTCCTGACCTCCCTCGTGCGACCGGTCCTCTCGTCTCGGTTCCACGCCCCCGTACGGCATGAGGTCCTCGTCTTCGGGGTCGGGAAAAATGCACGACCTGACAGCCCGGCGCTTCTCGTGCCACACTCTGGAAAATCTCCTTTGGACGTTGCCATTCTCACTCGCATTGCTCCATTTCTCTGTGACGTTGGGCTCCGACCTGACTCTGGAGGGCAGGTTTCCGTTGGTGGACGACGAGATGGAAGGTGGAGAGCCCGGGAAGATGCAAGACTGCACGTTCCTCCGCCTGCACCCCAGGACGCGAGACCATCGACGCGGGGTGGTGAAAGAGGTACCGCAGTTTGAGCCAAAAATTTGGGGAGATTTCGAGCATGCATCCGAGGGTGAAGGAGTAGTCTGCACGCCGTTGGTGACTGAGAGATTGCTCTGGGAGCTTCGAGAGAAAAAACTGAGAGATCTCAATAGCCTCCTCTTGTCCTTTTGCTCCTTACTGCAGCCACTCCCCTCAGGGGACAGCCTCGGGCATAAACTCTCTGTTTCCTCATGGAACATCCCAATTCCGAGTGGCTGTACCGTTTCTGGTATGGCGAAGATGCCGTTTCCGGGCTGAAGGAAGAGCATCGGGGTCTCCTCAACTTGACCGAGACGACCTCGTGCTCTGAGGAAGACTCGAGGGTCAGTTCACAAGAGGCATCGTGCCCCTGGCTTCCAGAATGAGATGCCAGTTTCCATGGAGGGGTACCAGGTGACTCGCAAGTACATTTTGGACCTGCGAATGGAGGAGGGACTTCTCTAATCCATTTCAGATTTGCGTCCATCTCAACTTTGATGTTGGTGCCAGGCTTCTGTTGGTCGGAGGGTTTGGGCCTATTGATGCTGGTTACTCTATTGACAGGGCTAACTAAAACCTCATCTCTATCCTTCATTTCCTCAGCCGGTTTACCTGAACATTCTATGAGATCTTGACTGCTACTACCTTCATCACAAAGCTTTTCACCTGTGACTTCAACAGAGCTTTCCTCGTCATAATCAGTGAGGTCATCAGTGTCAATACTGGTATTATTGGGACCCATTTCTTCCAGAATATTACTCACAGCAGAACTAAAACTTTCGATCTTGACCCTTTTTTTAGTGACATCTGGGTATCTCTCGCCATCACTTTCGTCGTCACTATCGTCCTCGCTGTCGCCAAAGACCGAGTCGTTGTCTGATTCAATGACATTACCACTTTCTAAAGGAATATTATCACGTGTAGTGTCCTTATCCAAGATAGAGTAGTTTCCCCCTCCACTGGCTAAACGTTTTCTATTATTCTCGTCCTTTGGCACACTAAGACTCCGTTTTCGTTTCGCGTCGGAAACTCTCGCATTTTCTTTGGCACCTTTATCGTGGATATTCTCCTCGAAATTGTCGTTAATAACCGTCAAATTCTCATTACATTTTCCCTCAATGACCTTCCAATTCATCATCTTGTCTTCCTCTTTCTGAATTCTTTGCAAACTCTTCGGCATTTTCTTCGTTTCTTTGCAATCGCTCCCCAAGAAGTGGCTTTCGTTTAGGAGTAACTGCAGTAAACCTTCTAAGTTCATTGAATCTTGTTCATTTTTTCTATTTGCGCTCCTATCGTCCTCACCAGGAGCGCTTTCTCTATTCAGACTTTTATTTCCTTCACATTTCTGTCCATTCCTCATAATTAAGTCACTCCCGTGACGGTTATCCACACCAACATCTTCGTTTAAACCACTCCCACCTAAACTATTCATACCTATATTTTTGTTTACATTCAACAACGATTCACTTGAGTGTTGCGTCGACGAGGCCTCATTCAGTCTTTCCATCACTGTCTTCTCAGTCGACTCACTCTCGCTTTCGGTCTGATCGATATAGTCACAGTCGACCGTCTCTAAGGAAAAACTTTTCGAAAGGGTCCTACTGCTTCCTGGTTTGTCCATTCCGGTCTTTCCTTCCATTTCTGTGTTTTCGTTATATCTCTGGTCAGTTTTCGCATCTCCGGCATCTTTACCTCCTTCTCCAACATCTCCAACACCAACATCACAATTTACCTCAATAGTTTTCTCACCCACAACATCATTGGCTTTATTTTCAGTTTTCACTTCACTAATATCAATAGAATCATCTGCTTCCATAGCTCCCACATAAATAATCTTTTCAGTTTCCCTATCTCCAACAATATTATCTCCACATTTCTGTTCAGTTTCTATATCCCCAACATCAACATCACCTTCTTTCATTTCAGTTCCCTTATCTCCCACATGAATGTCTCCCATTGTCTTAGCAGTTTCCATATCTCCAACATCAACGTCACCTTCTCTCCTTTCAGTTTCCCTGTCTCCAACAATAACATCTCCACTCCCTTTCTTTTCAGTATCACTGTCTCCAACAATAACATCTCCACTCCCTTTCTTTTCATATCACTGTCACCAACAATAACATCTTCACTTGAGTTTCCAGCATCTCTTTCTCCAACATCAACACTCCCACCTGTAAATTCAGCATCCCTATCTCCACCACCATCAGCATCTCCGCCTTTCGCTCCGTCCTCCAACTGGTGGAGGAAGGAAATCCACTCGATCTCCGCCGGCGATCTATTTTCCTTCATCTCCTCCTGCGACAAATAATTGAGGACGTCCTCCTCTCCCCAGCCTTCCCCGAAGAGATCCTTGATCAGATTTCCTATTTGTCCTGCCGTCTCTTCTTCTTCTTCTTCTTCTTCTTCTTCTTCTTCTTCTTCTTCTTCTTCTTCTTCTTCAGGGTTCAAGGAAGTAGGAGAATCCTCCTTGACGGAGTGGAAGGAGGAGGAGGAGGCGGAGGAAGAGGAGGGGAGAGAATTGGCAGTCTCCATACTGTCGTCCCTCTCGCTCTCTCTCTCCTCACTCTCTCTGCTTTCGTCCAAATTCGACCTCATCATCGCCATCATCATCAGGGTCACCTCCTCCACTCCATCGCCCCTCTCCTCCGCTTCTTTCTCCTCATTTTCAATCGGTTCTCTCTCCTTTCCTCTTACTCTGTTTTCCTCTTCGCCCTCACCCTCATTTTGGACTTGGCCTTCAGCTGCCTCTTGGTGCCCTTCGCTTGACCCGTCTGTGACATTCAACAATTCCTCTTTCTCCTCTCCTGAAGGGTCACCGATCAACACAGGTCCCCCTCGAAGTCCCACTTCCGTCCCCCCTTCAGAGAGGTGTTCTAACTCCTCCTCGAGCTCCACCCTTGTCCTCCCTAGTTCTTCTCCCTCGGGGAAAACCGGTCGTCTTCCTGCAGGAATTTGGTATCGGGGCACAGGGTGATGAACCGGGTCATGGCATAGTCCAGCACGAAGAGCACGTTCAGGGCCTCCTTCAGGAATTGCACGTAAACGCGGTATTCTACGATGACTAACAGGACCAGGCCTTTGGCGAAGGCCCACACCATTGAAAGTGTTAGTGGTTTAAGGCGAGGGAGGTTGAAGGAAGCTTCCGAAGGTGGTCAAGCATTTCTGGAGGGCCCTGGTTGTCATGACGTTTGGGTATGGGTCTTAAGAAGGCCCACGGGAGGAGACTTAAACACACGCCTGAGTAAGGAGCACAAGAGGGCCCACAAGAGGAGGATTTAAACACGTCTGGGTATGTAATCAAGAAGGCCCACAGAATATTTAAACACTCGTCTAACTATGGGATACAAGAAGGCCCACAGAAGAAGACTTAAGCACTCGTCTGGGTATGGGACACAAGAAGGCCCAAAAGAGAGGGTCTAAGCACTCGTCTGACTATGGGACACAAGAAGGCCCACAGGAGAGGGGTTTAAGCACAAGAATATCACCTATACTTCGAATGAATATATTAAAACAATGTATACAACAAACGTACAGTCAGTCTTCTTTGTCTTTCTAGGTCACTTACAAAAGTAATCCCCACTTTCAACACGAATATTTGCACTCTTCACAAAACTTTTTCCTCGGGATTTCACAGACAACTTCGTAAAACTTCAATTTCTTCTGACTTTCTGTTTTGCTACGCAGACCTCCACAGTAACACAGTACATTACCCACCTCGTCAGACCAGACGACATCAACTTATCCTTGTTTACATCAAAGGAGGTTAAAACCTGTTATCACTACGGATCGAATGTACTCTTTCTCTCTCTCTCTCTCCCTCTCTCTCTTTCTTTGTCTCTCTCTCATGGTAAACATTCATCTTTCTATTGTTTATCATCATTATCATGGTGTCCTCGCCTTTTACGCTTCATGTTTGTCAGTTTTTCCTTCGTTGTATTTTCATTCTTTTCACATGATTTCATGAATTACCGAAGTTTCTTCTTTTCTAAACACATGGAAAAAGTGGAGTTTTATCATTTCCTCTTTTTTCAGAGTCACATTAATATGTTTCAGTTTTCATGCATTAAAATCTATAAAACAATAAAATATATCATGATAAAGAAGTAGTTATCTCTAGTATATAAAGTTATTTACTTCATAAAGTTACACAATACATATGAAATACAATAACAACCTCTTGTGGACAGATTTTGGCGTTATTAGAAATCACACCAAAATCGGTCCATGACCCATTTTGCCTTCAATATGAAGACCGTCCCTACTTGCCCCTTTCTCTCCCTCCCCCCCATCCCCACCCCTTCCACGTCCGCCCCCCAATGAAAAGCCCCAACCATCCCACCCACCCACCCGTTTCGAATGAAAAAGAATATCCAGTTATACAATCTCTGCTAGCTATGCAAAATCATTAAAAAGGGAATTAATTATATTAATTTACAAAGGAATAATATACATCAATTATATTTAAGCTTCCATAAATAAATCTTCTTGTCATTACAAACTCATAAAATATTTTGTAGTATTATATTGAAATATAAAAATAACTTCAGTTCAAGATTCCACCAGATGGAAAGTGAAAAAAAAAAATAAGAAATAAACATCACAAAGTGTTTAATCAATTACCATACAAGGGCCCCATAAGGCCTTAACTGATAAGGAGAGTGGATTATTGGAAAAATATCGATTAACACCAGCTACTACTACTACTACTGCTGCTAGTATGGCTCCATCGAGAAACACTACTTAGGGCACGCGCTGTTCCATGACAACAGCGCCTTCCAGTAAAAAGTCAATAGGCAAAATTACTAATAAAATATGCAGACGTCAGCAGTTTATGGAAATAAGTTCTAACGCCTCCGTAGGTTCATTAAGAAGCGAAATTTTTTTGTACACTGACAAACGCGCCACAAAATAGCATAGGACTATAACAAATAAAAAATGAAATAAAAAAAGATTATAAGGTACACTCAAACACATTTTCACTCTTGAAGAATAGAAAATCACTATCAAACATTTCTGTTTGTCTGCTAAACCAAACAAAATGAAAATGAAGAGAATATAAGAATATACTTTACACATATTGACACTATAAGAATAGAAAATCACTACCAACACATTTCTGTTTGTCTGCTAAACCTAACAAAACGGAAACGAAAATAAGAACGTAAATACACTTTACACATCTGGACACTATAAAAACAGATAATATCACTATGAACACTTTTGTTGATCTTCAAAGCCAAAGAGACCGCGAGGAAGTCGAAACAATACCACAGCCTAAAGTGCAATACACTTTGCTAACACCTTTACCCACTAACCGACAAAAATACCCCAATAGTGATACCCACACACCCATCCCTCCCCAACCCCATTTCAAACGTGGCACACACGCACACAAGCGGAAGCGCTTAAAACCAGAGAACTGACTTGGGCACCTGGGCAAAACAGGTGGCACCAGTTTTGTAAGACCCTCGACCAAGGCTACAGCTTTCGAAGAGTACTCAGCTATGCTGGTACGTTTTCAACTGCTTCGGGAGATTTTAAGTACGCGGGAAAGTTATATATTATAATCATTGGAGCGAAAAGCAAACGCTAAGGGCGTTCTTATCTTTTATCAGTCTCTTGTGATGTCCTTGGAACTGGGTGAGAAATGGGCGTGGTGAGGATGCCTATTCCAAAGGGATTCTAAATTTGGCAATGGGCAAGACGTGGGTGCCATTCCAACGGGCTTCTAAATTTGGAAAGATGAATTAATATAAAAAACGTAGGCACTCTACACTGGAGTTGGTATCTGCTTGATCTTACAATGTATAAATGCTAAGAGAGAGAGAGAGAGAGAGAGAGAGAGAGAGAGAGAGAGAGAGAGAGAGATGGCATTCTGGCATGACGAATATATTGCTACAATTATCATCTGATGTTGAAAGGAGAAAGTACCATTTCTATAAGCACCTTGAGAGAGAGAGAGAGAGAGAGAGAGATCTTGGACGAGCAACGAGATTTTTTTACGCCTAACCCACCTTTAGAGGGCATAAACTAAAATTTACTTCGGCCAAGAAAAACTAGATATATGATAGACAGAGAGAGAGAGAGAGAGAGAGAGAGAGAGAGAGAGAGAGGGCATTTCACAAGGCAATAACCATACCTACTCTGTTGAAACCCGGCCATATTTGGAGATTCTCTCCCTCCCCTCTCTCTCTCTCTGTCATTACACCTTTTTACGGACCAGCTGTTCGTAGGTGAACATTTGTACCCGTTTAGGAAAACCCTCAAGGCACACACACAAAGAGAGAAAGAGAGAGAGAGAGAGAGAGAGAGAGAGAGAGAGAGAGAGAGAGAGAGCCTTGTAAAGCAAAGCATCTGATCGAAAGATGACAAGAGAAATGTACAGTAGAAAGGCTACTGTACAAAAAGACGGATCTGTAGCCTTTATCTCTTCCAACTGGCCCAGAGAGAGAGAGAGAGAGAGAGAGAGAGAGAGAGAGAGAGAGAGAGAGGTATTCTACAAACTGAGAGAGATATAACTTTATACTATCCAAAATGGCAGTAAAAAAGGATATTCTGTCAAAACAGACAGAAATATGACGTGATAACACCTTGATAAAAATGACAGAAATGGGTTACTGTCAAAACCACAAAACACTTATAAATCACTTGATTTTTTAATAAAATGACAGACATATTTGGTAGGTAACATTACTGTACCTAAAGACGGAACTCCAGCCTTTGCAAAACAAAAGCACATCTTGGAAAGCGCATCAATTAATCCTGAGTGGTTTCACCGATAGGAAAAAATAGATATATTTGATAAGTACCCGGATCCTGTTAATGAATATCTTGTGATTTCAATCTCGTTTAAATATTGAATGGAAGTTGAATTATCTATAGAGGTTTAGGCGACTTCGATGTAAATTGATGTTATGAATTAAGATAAGATAAAAGGACCAAGGTCGGTATAGAGAGACCCCATCTGGTCAGCGTAAACGTCTGCATGATAAGCCTATGTCTCTATAGGCCTACAGAAGAATATGGGAAGGCTTTTACCATTAACCCTGCACCGGGGACACACACACACACACACACACAAGCGACCTTCGGAATGACTGATTGACAGCTAGACATCACTGTTGTTTTCTGATGGTGAATAATCTCAGATAAACCCTGAGAGAGAGAGAGAGAGAGAGAGAGAGAGAGAGAGCACTGCCCTAATAGTTGTTTTTTTCTCCATCTTGCGAATAAAATGTTTGTAAGACATAGGAAATCTATTAACAGCGATCTTCTCAAAAATGTAAAAACAAAAAAAAAAAAAAAAAAAAAAGTGTGATAGAGAGAGAGAGAGAGAGAGAGAGAGAGAGAGAGAGAGAGAAAGCAAGCACTTGACAAATACCCGGATTTCAACCGTTCACAGCCGGCAGACTGTAACTCTGTGCCCAAAGAAAAACTTTTTTTTCTCGCGTGCAATGGATCACTCCACGAGGAAAGCTGTGCTTGTACTATCTTTGATCTCTGCTCGTATTGCATGCCTTCCACCCCGCACGAAGAACAAGAAAAAGAAGAAGAAGACCCAGGAGATAACTCCTTTGCAACAATGAAAAAGTCGTCTATATATATGTCTGTCTATATATATGCTGTCTATATATATTTTCCAACAAATAAAAATGTATATATATATATATATATATATATATATATATATATATATATATATATAATATATATTATATAGAGAGAGAGAGAGAGAGAGAGAGAGAGAGAGAGAGAGAGAGAGAGAGAGAGAGAGAGAGACCTATGAGGTCTTGGATAGATGAGAAGAATATGCAAAATTTAAAGTAAAAACAAAATGACAGAGCAGCTTTGCTTTACCATAAACGCACTGTAAGGACTACAAATCCCATAAAGGCGATAAAATCCTGAACTTTGCAAGTTTTAAACCTAAGAAAAAGAACATAATTGTTAAAATCATCAAAACACTAGCGACACGTTTAAACTGAAGAGTATCCCATTAAAGAAAACGGGGCCATTTTCTATGATTATGTCCTCTTCACAACAACAACTAAAAGGAAGACGCCGCAGGTTGAAAGGTTAAAAATGAGGGATGTTTTTTTTATATATATTCGCTTTCAATTACATACAATTACCCACTCGATTGCGACATTTAAACGTACGACGTTTGGCCCAGGGGTTAATGAGCTCTTGTAGCACAACTTATCGCTCATGAATGAGCGCTCAGACTTTGAAAACGGGGTTAGATGTAATAACAGCTAATAGGCACTTCTTTGATACAATGGTCAACGTGATATTCTTTATCATTTTCTCTTTTATATTCTTCGGTAAGAAGGAATGCGCAGACGACGAAGGCGTATACGATATAAGAGTAAATTAAGAAGAGTTTGATAAAGGGATTAATGTAAATTCTTTGGCAAATATATCTTATGGTTAACTAAAGACGAATTAGTGGTTTATAAGATTAGTCAACATTACGAATTCCACATATTTTATTTGAAAAAATTTAAAATTTCATTATAAAATTTAATACAAAATAGTATGTCTCTAAAGATAAATTATCGGCTTTTTAAAAATAAAAATAATTTATTAACATAAAGGTTATAAAAATAATACTATTGCTATTATAACAATAGTCAAGAATAATTACCAAAACATTTTTGTTTTAATTTAAACGTGCCTTTTGCCAGCACGGACTCTTGCTCATGAAGTAGCTCATACAAATAATGATGGTTTATTCAACGAATATCAATTACGATTTATATTTATGTAACCAATAAAAAATATTGAAAAAATTCACAAAACAAACGTTAAGCGTAGTACAAAGTTAAACGGGGTCCTATGCCAGCACGGGCTCTTGCTCAAGGAAAACCCATAGGGGAAAATAATAAGGAAGGAAAAAATATATATATACTAATATATATATATATATATATATATATATATATATATATATATATATATATACGATGCATATTTACGTACCCACCAAACCAGCTAACAAAAAAAAACAAATAATAAGTTAGGTGATGTTATCACACCACCAAACTCGGTCCACATCACTGAG
>NC_061104.1:4022148-4034648 GCF_015104395.2 Macrobrachium nipponense
ACGTCCTCGGTTTGATAAAAGGAATCGAAAGTATTGTAGCACAAAGGGCCAATGGAAAGATCAATGAAATGACGAGGAAGGTAGTCCAACTTGAATTTGAGCTTGCTGAGACGAAGGAAGAAACTTGAGACAATGGAGTTTGAAAGATGGAGGCCATCTTGGAGCTTGAAAAACTCCAAGAGGAGGCCCTGGCCCGGAGGATAAGAAAATCGGACTCTTGGAACATGAAAAGGCTTGATACGATGAGCAAAGCAAAGGACACTTTCTATCAAGAGAAGAATTTGGACCATGGCGCCGAAAAAAACAGCCTGGATCAGAGAGGAAAGTTGGAAAGGAAAGTTCTCAGGCTAAAACCTCGATGTCTGAGGAAGCCCCAGGTCAACTGCAAAGCCCTCTACCGACAAATGGACGACATCGAGGAAGGGATTCTCCAGATCAGAGCGTCGCAACGACGTTCAGCTGCCAATAGGAGACACTCAAAAGCCCAGGGTATAAACTTCCTTCATTGACGAAGCCTATAAGTAGAGAAACAATACATCTGAAGCTGAGGACGAAATCTTGCAGCTAACCTCCGAAGACTGGAGCGAGATGCTGTAATGGTAAGAAATCTCTACAAGGGCAACTACGTCACTTAAGAACCAGGCACTTTTAGGAAAGACGTAGTTTGCCAGCAGAAGGAAGAAGAAAGGACGACCTCTTCGAAGTTGGGACGAAGAGGCTGCTCAGTTTTGGGTTGGGAATTCACTCCTGGATAAAGTTGTGGAAGCATCTCTTCGCGATCCAGAGACTACAGCGGCTGGCTGGGCCCGTCGAGCGCCCCTCCTCCTGCCCACACGATACCCTCTGAAATGGGTATCAATGCCCAATCACATATGGGTGGAAGGCAACCACGGCGGCGGGTAAAAACCCGTAAGTTTCATGCCGATTACTTCATATGTGAATTGGGTTGTGCATTGCAAATTGAATCCCATTTTTTTGCATATACTACCGTGGCAACCTCTGGCGCGGCGTAAAAAACCCGTAAGTTCAATGCCTTTTATATATGCAAAATATGGGTTATGCAATGCATAATGGATCCAATACTTGCATATACTACTGTGGCAACCTCTGGCGCGGCGTAAAAACCCGTAAGTTCAATGCCTTTTACATATGCAAAAATATTGGTTATGCAATGCATAATGGATCCAATACTTGCATATACTACTGTGGCAACCTCTGGCGCGGCGTAAAAAACCCGTAAGTTCAATGCCTTTTATATATGCAAAAATATTGGTTATGCAATGCATAATGGATCAAATACTTGCATATACTACTGTGGCAACCTCTGGCGCGGCGATAAAAACCCGTAAGTTCAATGCCTTTTACATATGCAAAATATTTGATCATCCCATTGTGGCAGAGGGACTTAGAGCTCGAAGGAACACCGTCAGAAGTCGCTGCATTCCAACGTCGTAACAACGTAGAGATTGGAAGCTTCCAGTCTGTAGCAAAGGAGTGAATTTCATTAACAGTGAGCAGAGAATTGCCTGGATTTTGGACTGCCAAGAAATCTCCTGTTTTCCATCGATGGCACCGAATTGATCTGGAAGTCCTTCACAGGCTGGCAGGCGTCACATGAACTAGGGTCATATGGCTGAGGATTCTATCTACTTGGCTAGCTGACGAAGCTGAGGAAGGGAAGGGCCCACCCATGGTAAAACTAAAACCCCTTGTCCTATGAAGCTCCGTTGGCAAGGATGCCCCATGGGTGAGATCAACTCTGATCGGCAAAGGCCACATAATATATATATATATATATATATATATATCATATATATATATATATATATATATATATATATATATATATATTGCAGAAGCTAGGTACTATGTCATACCTCCAAGTAAATGGGGATACAATCCACAATGAAGTAAAATCCTTCTGTAGTTTTAAAATATATATTTCTTGTACAGGACTAAAGCTTCGACCATCAGCTGTGAACAAGATTACAGCTGATGGTCGAAAACTTTAGTCCTGTACAAGAAATATATACCACAAACAAATAAACAATATATGAAAAAATAACAACTTTTCCCCAGTAATCTCAAACGGTAATCTCATACGGTAATCTCAGTTGCAAGAGAAGTGTGAAATCACTTACAACAGCCTACTTTAGGAGGCCGTGATCTCATCTCTAATTAGATCATTACAGATCATGACAGATCACTTCGCAGTCAATTGCATGATAAGAGGATTGCGTCATTGCTTGGCTGTTATAGGATACTGCCTGTTTCGGAATTAAATTCGTTTCTAATTAAAAAATAGAGTGATTATTTCTTACTGAATGAAATTAATCTGTCAGGAACGATGAGAAATAGTTTCAAAGGTTTAAACTTATGAAATTTCTTATTTCTGTTTATTCCGACGCGAAGTTTAGAAGTAGCCTTGTCGTTGATAGATGTCGATGATACAAAAAAAAAGAGAGAGAGAGAAACTCACCCATAAACACACAAACATATATATAATATACATACACCACACATAAACACACACACACACACACCACACACACACACACAACACACACACATATATATATATTATATATATATATATATATATATATATATATATATAATATATATATATATATACCACCCTCTCTTGCAATATTGCAAACATCTGCAACCACTCGTCATGAACAGGGGAATGGTGTCCAGAGAGTTGAAAAGACCCCGAGACTTTGGTGTCGTCCTGTTATTCTGTCGTGCTCTTTTTTTTTTTTATTCTTCTTTTTTCTTATTTTAATTTTTTATCTGGTGCGGTGAAAGGCTGCCTGACGGTGCAGGAATGAAAATGCACGATTAAGATTGACTGTTGGACGGCCTCTCTCTCTCCTCTCTCTCTCTCTCTCTCTCCTCTCTCTCTCTCTCTCGGGCGATGACTCTATCCTCGTAGGCAATAACGTAATGGGGTCTGAACGTATTCTGTTGATGTTAAATCTTGACCAAAGCATTCGACTTTATATATATATATATATATATATATATATATATATGATAGAGAGAGAGAAGAGAGAGAGAGAGAGAGAGAGAGAGAGAGAGAGAGAGATCGCTAAGTAAACCACAGTTTGATAAATAAAAATACTAACAACATATGTTTCAGTCATATTTTGTATTACAATGTACTACACCTTCTCATAATATTTTCACCAAAAGTATAAACAAAGAAGTAGAAGCAATTACCTGATAAATACAACGTGAACACGACACAATAAATAAATAAATAAATAAACAAATAATCCCTGGAAATCTAGCCGTACACAAGCTCTGATATCAACAGTAAGGGGAAACGTCTGCTGACACGAGGGGAGACGAGGGGTAGGGGGGAGAAAAGGGGGAAGAAAGAGAGGGCGAAGGGGAAGGGAGAGAGAAAGTGGCTTTGGACAAAAGAGAATAAAAAAATTGAGAAATGGCAATCTCTCTCTCTCTCTCTCTCTCTCTCCAGTATTCGTAGCATTTTTCGATTTTACTAAATCCTCTCTCTCTCTCTCTCTCTCTCTCTCTCTCTCTCTTGTCATTGATTTTTGCGAGCAATTTTTCTCCCGTCACTTTTAACGCATCGCGGTAACATGTCACAAATATATGTCGGGAACATGTCTATCCCAAGTCACATACATGTTCGACACAAGTCGACGACTTGTGGTTGGGAGTCCTAACCAAGGGATTAGGCGTTCTCAACCGACGGTGATAAGTTGACGGCATGTTCGTGACATGTTACAAACAATCTTGATCAGACATAGAAGATCAAGCATCTCCATAAGTGATGTTATTGTTAAGATAAATATGAAATAAAAATACTTCTGGCGCATATTATGCAAGAAAATATACTAGCTGTACACTAATACTCTCTCTCTCTCTCTCTCTCTCTCTCTCTCTCTCTCTCTCTCTCTCTCTCTCTCAATTATAAAGGCGATTTGAATAGACCTCAAGATTTGATACGGTCAACAATGTAAGAAGAGTGGTCAACTTCTTGAGAGAGAGAGAGAGAGAGAGAGAGAGAGAGAGAGAGAGAGAGAGTTTACCGCACGCTCGCCTATCTGCTTTAACGAGTGTACTGTACATAGCTTAAGGTGTAATGAGTTCATCAAAGAGAAGCAAATACATAGGAGGAGATCTGAGTAGTAAATAACCCTGAGAGAGAGAGAGAGAGAGAGAGAGAGAGAGAGAGAGAGAGAGAGAGAGAGAGAGAGAGTTTTAATGTACACTTGCAGAGAGTACCAGTAAGTATAGCAATCTAGAGTGTCACTACATATCAACATGAGAGAGTGAGAGAGAGAGGGGGGGAGGGGTAATCCTATAAACAACAAAAAGTACCAATAAATATCAAATTGAGAGAGAGAGAGAGAGAGAGAGAGAGAGAGAGAGAGAGATAGGAACCGAGGACCCACCGAATACGTTTCCAAATTAGGCCAAGGTACACTCTCCCAATCCCAAGACTTCTGATAAAGAACGTCGATCACAGCGCATGCGCAGACCCTTCCATTAAACTACACCTTGTAGTATAGAACGATACACCATCTTCTCAAAAAAGATGGCGGTGGATAATTAGCCCCCAACCACCCTTGCCCCCCCCCAAAACAATGCATCAGTATGTTGATGATTCCACCCAACATATCACGAGGGGTGTTGGAATATAAAATATTTCCTCGAGTATCCTTAAAAGAATATGCTAATGTCATTGTCTTATTTATATGCAAATGACAACTTCGGTTTGATCGTTCGGTATAAAGAGTCAGTTTCAATGGACGATATTCATTTCTTTTATTTTGAATTCAGTTATTAATTAGGTTATTTATTTCTTTCCTTGCCTCACTCCTTATTCTTCATGTGTGACCTTTTCTTTCTTTCTTTCTTTCTTTCTTTAAAACATTTATCTGAAAACTCTGATGGGCGGAGCCAACGGACTTCTATCAACCCAAGAGGGGTCCAAAGGGAAATCAGCTTGCAGAGAGAGAGAGAGAGAGAGAGAGAGTACAGAGGTGAGAGAGATGATAGTTACGAAGAGAGTGAAACAAAGGTGACAAATAAACATATGTGAGAGAGAGAGAGAGAGAGAGAGAGAGAGAGAGAGAGAGAGAGAGAGAGTGATAAATGAATAAACATGAAGGAATAGAATTATTACTCGGGACACCTGAAATTCAGGTGTATGAAACAATGATTAAGGGAGGGGTTGAGGAAAGTAAAACTGAAGAGAATATGAAAGGAGGTACAGCAAAAGGAATGGAAGGGGCCGCAGCTAAGGGCTTATGAGACGCCACAAGGAACCTTAAACCAATATCCCTGCTACAGTGCACCGCGTGAGGTGCACTGACGGCGCTATAGCCTCCCTACATGGTAAGGTCGTTTAAATCGTAGTTTGTAATCCGAAATTACATTCACCTAAGCAGGTGAATATGAACGGAGGTAAAGCAAAAGGGAATGAAATGGTAAAACTTAATAAATTTCCAAATCACATTCACCCAAGAAGGTGAATATGAACGGAGGTAAAGCAAAAGGGAATGAAATGGTAAAACTTAATATATTTCCAAATCACATTCACCTAAGGTGAATATGAATGGAGGTAAAGGCAAAGCGGGAATGATATGGTAAAACTGAATAAACTTCCAAATCACATTCACCCAAGAAGGTGAATATGAACGGAGGTAAAGCAAAAGGGAATGAAATGGTAGAACTTAATAAATTCCTAAACATTCATCTACTACAAGGCAGGAAACTATAAGAGTCTGTTTCCCCCAACACAGGAAACAAGTGCTAACGACCGAAGGTGTTGGGTGGGGATGGGGTATTTGGGGGGAGGGGGAAGTGGGGGGAGGTGCTTTAGAAAACACTCCCAGACGAAGATTAACGACACCTGAGGAGCAGAAGCAGGAGGAGGAGGAGACCGAAATTCACATCCGCTTTTGCTGAAAGAACTTCTTCAGGATATCATCATCGTCGTCGTCATCACCACCACCACCTGCCTCGTATAGCCCGGGGCGCCTCCCACAGACAGACAGGGCCTTTCCCCAAGGTGGTGTTCTCTGGAAAACCTTTTGGACCCTTCGGGCAGTTTTCCCACAATGCAGCGCGATGGTAATCCGAGCTCTTCTCTCGAAACGGGTAAAATGTGAATTTTATAATCTATCTTATGAGATGAGCTCTTTTCTTAAAACTGGTAAAATGTATATTTTTTAATTTACTTTCTAAGATGAGCTTTTTTCTTGAAACCGGTAAAACATCTATTTTATAATTTATTTTAAGAGCTCTTTTTTTTTTAAACTGATGAAATATATTTTTTATATTTTACTTTATGAGATGAGCTCGTTTCTTAAAACTGGTAAAATATATATTTCACAATTTATTTTATTATAAGATGAGCTTTCTTTTTGGAAACTGATAAAATATATATTTCACAATTTATTTTATAATAAGATGAGCTTTGTTTTTGGAAACTGATAAAATATATATTTCATAATTTATTTTATAAGATAGAGCTCTTTCCTTGGAGTTGATAAAGTATATATTTCATTTAGAGAGGATTTTCCTGCATAAGTAAGATGGCCCAGGCTAAGTGGACTCGCTCGGCCTAAGAGCTAAAGATTTCCCTAAGAAGTTTACTTTTAATAAATTAAGATTTATTCAACTAAACGTGACTATAATTAGAAATTGTCTTCTTAAAAAAAAAAAAGAAATGTGTGGAAATTACCGTTAAAATCCTCGCGCAAGACATATTATATAAAGGCAAAAGCCACGATGGAAAGTGAAACAATGGAGTATACCACTGCAAGGCCTTTCGACTTCTTGTCCTTTGCTAAGCAGTAAAGGACAAAAGTCGAAAGTTCTTGCAGTGGTACTACTCCATGTTGTTTCGCTTATCTTCGTGCCTTTATTTATGTATTCAACACGTTCCAAATTTTCGTGATTCAGTTATGGCATCGCAGGTTCGTTTCCTGCTACCGGAGATCATGATTTCTTCATATTTCTTCGAAAGTTGGATCTCAAGGCTTTGTAGTGACAAGCATATCCAAAAAGTACAAACATACATAAATAATGTATATATACAAAATCACAAATAAAAAAATACCCAATTTCTACTTCCATAAAAACAAAAATGAACAAATAACAAAGCAATCAAGTAAACAACTCCTATAACCGGAAATGCCTCGATCAATAAAAGAAAAAAAAAAAATACAAAATACATCTACATCCGTTCTCCCCCGCCACCCCCACTCCCATCCGTTCTGTTCTTCATCCGTTCACGCATCTCACCTGGCGTGCCCTTGTGACCTTTCCAGGTACCATCCCCTTCCACCCCAAACCCCAGGTGCCCTCCCAGGTCAGAGGTCATGATGAGGGGTTGATAAAGTGTTTGGTCACACCGTTATTGACCTTCAGTCCTCAAGGAATTGGGAAACGATTGATTGATTGGGTGATTTCATTTGGCGGTGCGATTGGGAATATACTTCCTCGAAGGAACCATATATATATATAACATGAATTGAAATGCAAATAAAATTTGAAATATAAATAGGAAAATTACAATGAAAATAATAAAAACATAAATAAACTGAAAAAAATACAGTTGATTGATTGGGTGATTTCATTTGGCGGTGCAATTGGGAATATATTTCCTCGAAGGAATCACATATATACAACACAAATTGAAATGCAAGCAACATTTCAAATATAAAATAGAAAAACGACAATGAAAATAATAAAAACAAAAATAAACAATGAAAAAAAAAATACAGTTAACTCCAAGCCTAAGTTAGAAGACAAACGTTATTTCCCCTAATCTCTCCCAAGACAATAAGATTCAGAACACGGAATCAATCCTGGTAGGAACCCTCCTGTTTGCATAACAGTTTCCACCCCTCCCTCTCCACCCAGCCTACACTCCCCCTCCCCCAAAATCCTTTGCAAACGAACGAACGTGACTTTAACACAAAGAACGAGCCTCGTTTATTTAGATGTTCTGGGTCTCAGTGAACGCTCCTTTTGCACGGAGAAACTGTACAACGACCTGGATGAAAAGAAGGAGAGAAAAAAATAAAAATAATGAGTAATGAATCTAAACATCTCATATATTTACCTGTAAACAAAACAGGTAGAGCGAATAGTTCAGGGTCGTTGTACCGAAACGTCAGCAGGAGATTTATATTTCGATCAGATGAGAGTTTTTGCAAGGTTTTGCGAACAGGAAATAGGCCTATATGGCGATGCTAAACACCCGACAGAACCATTTCTAAGACTACTGCAAATGGTAAGTAGACCTATGAGGCAATAGCAGGATCCACAGAACCATTTCGAAGACTATTGCAAATGATAAGAAGGGCTATGAGGCAATAGCAGGACCCACAGAGCCATTTCGAAGACTATTGCAAATGATAAGTAGGCCTATGAGGCAATAGCAGGACCCACAGAACCATTTCGAAGACTATTGCAAATGATAAGTAGGCCTATGAGGCAATAGCAGGACCCACAGAGCCGTTTCTAAGCCTATATGGCAATACCGTCACCCACCAGAGCCTTTCAAGCCTATATAGCAATGCCAACACTCACCAGAGCCTTTGATAAGCCTCTTAAAAACGTGAAGTGGGCCTATACGATAATACCAGAACCCACTAGACACGTTTTGTCAGACTTGCAAATCGGAAGTAGGCCTATATTGTAATACCAGAACCCACTAGACACGTTTTCACTCTTGCAAACCGGACGTAGGCCTATACCATAATACCAACATCCACCAGAACTGTTTCTAAATCTCTTGAGACTTCAAAGTAGGCCTACATGGTATTCCCATCACCCACCAGAGCCACTTCTAAACCCCTTGCGAAAAAGTAGGCCTATATGGCAATATCAACACCCAGCAGAGCCGTTTCTAAGCCTTCCATAACGATTATGGCATTCCTGTCACACCAAACAACAACATCCCTGCGCATTCTGAACCCCCAAACACGTTCTGACACCCTCCCCTCTGCCTTCCATCAAAGGGTCCCGCTAATGGGAAAACATCGGCCTAGAGGTAACAAAGCAGATTAGGGCGCAGGCGCAAAGTTTCCCAGGCTTTCCCCCCCCCCCCTCTCCCTGACAGGTCAAGAATGGGTGGGGGGTGTGGGGTGGGGCGGGGGGGGGGGGGGGGGGGGGGTGTTTCTGCATCAGGATAATGGGATGGTGGGACCTGAGACCTAAGGCCATAGGGGACCTGAGACCTATTACAAGAGACCTCAGATCTTAGATCTGGGACCTAACTCCCAGGTGTGTCCCAGACCAGGTGTGTCAGCAATTTGGGTACACGAAAACAAGAGGGTGTCCCCACATCCCCCCCCCCCCCCCAAAACCTTCCCAATACCTGTACTGGACAGGTCACCAGGTAAAAGTGTCTGGCTTCCTGTACAGTACAATAAACACTCGATAGAGTTCGTATAATTATACACTTATCACTTACAAGTGTATCGAGTTCGTACACTTATGAGTGTACGTATAAGTTATTCACAAGGCAAAGTGAAATCGAAATTAAAAGGTAATAGGTTGATTAATTAACATTTGTGAATGTAGAAAAAAAGTCACGTGTGAAATAGTGGGAAAATTCTCTCTCTCTCTCTCCTCTCCCTCCTCTCTCTCTCTCTCTCGCTCTCTCTCTCTCTCTCCCTCTCTCTCTCTCTCTCTCTCTCTCTCTCTAAATATTCAGTTTTCAATTAACTAAGTACCACCAGACGGGCAAAGAATTAAACCAAAAAACAAACAAACAAACAAACACGCCAAGTTACAAGCAATCAAATCGCTTGAATGAAAAAAAAAAACTCTTAAGATAAACGCGGAAGAAAAACACGAACTCAAATGTAAACAAACGCTGTCATCCTTCAAACTCCTAACTAAGCCATTTAGGTTCAAACTTTAGTCCGATCAAAAGAAGCAACTAGATTGCCTCCATAAAACAGAGGGTTGTGACTCACAGGAATTCTCCTTGTTTATAGTTATTTAAGGCAATCAGGCTCGCTTTAGGCCATCTGCTAATGAACAGGATGCAATGAGAGGCAATTTACGAACGACGACGTACGCTTGGGAAGTTGTACTAACACGTGAAGCATACGAAATTGAACCTGAACAAAATGTAGCGATAAAATTGTAATGGTTCCATATTTGGAGGATGGACTTCAAGGTTATACATTATACATTTTTATTCGTAATTACTAACTACCTGAAAGCCTTGGGAAGTTATTCATGGGTTGAATGAGTTAGTAGAAGTGAGATCTGTTAAGATTGAAAGTCGAGAGATATTTGTTCTAAAATGTTATCGTACATTTAAAGAATGTTATGATCACTTTGAAGAAGAGTGGTTGTAGACGGTTTAATAATTGTATTGATTTCTATAAACTTATTTATCTTATTAGTTATTGAAATGTCTACTTGTTCGAATCACTGTTTGATACACAAACAATATACTGTACAATATATATATATATATATATATCTATATATATATACAACATCTATATATACACATCATTTATATAAATATTTATATTAATATAGAGGTATATGTATCTATGTATGTAATAATATGTAATGTATATAACCTATACATACACACCACTCGACCAGGAAAGAACTCAACCATATGTGTACTAAACAGCCAATTGAATCCACAGAGTTTCACCAGCTGGAAACGAAAAATATAAAGACACCAGGACCATTCCATATCCGGTCTTACAGGAAGGGCCATGGCATATGGGTAGCGTAGGATACAGTATCCTGCGCTGTATCCTACACACTCACACAATGGATTTATGATTAAAGTACAACAGATATATCGAACAGCTGCAAAGCACCATTTTCTGTTTCCTATAGCCTTGTCGTACCTAAGATATAGGAACTAGCTTTCGTCATGAGATGGTCATATATAAGGTACACCAGATGTCCCCTATAAATACTGAACCAATTTAATACTCTAATTGACTCATTAGGGAATGATGATGACGCAATCTACTAGATATCTATTCACAGGATTGTCTATAAATGACCTATAGGGAATAATGATGACGCAATCTAGTAGATATCTATACAAGGAATTGTCTATAAACGCTGTCTAAAAGCGTGCTGAGCCTGTCTAAGTACTATCTAAATATATCTTTTTTCCTCCATCCCACAAATCCTGAAAATCAAACACACTGTCAGTGTGAATATTTACCGCCACACACAGTGAGAGAGAGAGAGGAGTTAGTGTTGGAATCAAGATACACATAATGCCAATAGAGAAGGATAAATATATCTAACACGCTAGAGAGAGAGAGAGAGAGAGAGAGAGAGAGAGAGAGAGAGAGAGAGAGAGAGAGAGAGAGAGAATTATTCTATTATTTCACACGTGACTTTCTTATGTTATTAAATCCTAATGAAAGAAAATATATATATATACACACACACACACACACACACACACACACACACACATATATATATATATATATATATATATTATATAGTAGATATATATATATATATATATATATATATATATTATATCGAGAGAGAGAGAGAGAGAGAGAGAGAGAGAGGTCCTTTCCCAAATCCCCCTTGTACAAAACGGGATGATGCATAAAACAGTTGGTACCGCGCACGTATACCTCGTACCTTCAAACAGTACCGTGTACCTCCCGAAGATACCTTCTCTACTCTCGCGATCTTACTTAAGCACCTTTGGAAAGTACTGAAATGCATTAGACTTAAAACGTGTTCGAGACTTGGTATGCAAAACATGTCTTTAGGGGAGAGAGAGAGAGAGAGAGAGAGAGAGAGAGTTTGTAAGATGGGGTTTTTATAGTTTTTTTTAATGGGGAAGGGGGCGCGTAAGTTTTGTTTTTTTGTTAGAATAAAAAAAAATTACTTAAAGAGTAGGTCTATATATTCTTCAGTGGCATCAAAAAGCTCATGTATTTATATGTGACAATAACGACAAGAATATATGAATAAATACAGATATATGATATTTATAAAACCATAAAATGAACAATAGACATATCAAATTATACAATAATAAGAATTAAAACAATCACAGAACAAAGCATAAAAAAAATTCCAAAAAGGAAAAAAAGAACATTTAAAAACCTATAAATCTATACAATATGAACCAATAAATGTAGGAACAAAATAAATGTGAAAGTATATAACAAAAAGCAAAAACTCTCGCAGAACGTAGTCCAAAAAAGAAGCAAAACCTAAAAGGCATTTTAATCAAGGCAGGTATTGCTTGCAAAATTCAAGAACAAACTCAGGTTCTCGACAGCATAACGGAAGAAAGAGAGACTGAAAAAAAAAACAATAGAACGCTGTACCACCAAACAAACAAAAACCCCAAAAGAAAAAATAAAGAGAAAAAAATAATTTGCTCCACAAAAATCACAAAGTCAACAAAACCCCAAGTATACCAGAGGCACATAATCGTAGAATCTGATAGCGGATGCATGATGTTTCTCCTCAGA
>NC_061104.1:4039648-4049648 GCF_015104395.2 Macrobrachium nipponense
TGCATTTATGCATGTATATGTGTGTTCCTTACACACGTGTATATATATCTATATATACATATACATACACATATTTATATATATACTATATATACAATTTACATATATAGATATATAAAAATATACATAAAAACTGTCACATTCATACATGTTACAACTTATACGCACATATACACACTCACCCACACACACACACACACACAAACAGAATCAATAGCAAATACACACTGTTTTTCACAACGCCAAAAAATAACAATAATATTTCTAAGGCTGTTGGGAGTCATAGACAAACAAAAATAAACAAACCATAGAATCCCATCTTTCATTACCCAACCCGCTAACATCATATGCATTACCGCACTTTTAAAAGTGTCAAAATGTAGTAGAATACGCAGTCTCCTTTCACCAGTTCACCGGGCCACGGCAACAACACCTTATACATGAAACAAAATGAGTCCTCTATATATGGACAAGACAATTGCTCATTCCGGTCAAGATAGGTGGACGATGGAGTTCCCCTGGGGAGGGTTGCTGCTTCAAATGAGAGCCCCTCTCGTCTCTCTCTCTCTCTCTCTCTCTCTCTCTCTCTCTCTCTCTCTCTCTCTGTTTGTCTGTGTGTGTCCTTGCGACAGTGGAGAGAGAGAGAGAGAGAGAGAGAGAGAGAGAGAGAGAGAGAGAGATTCCTAAAGGTTCAGGGGTACAGAGAGAGAGAGAGAGAGAGAGAGAGAGAGAGAGAAGGAGAGCTTTGTAAAGGTCCCTGAGTACACACAGAGAGAGCTACAGGGAGTTACAAGGATTAGGATGTCTCAAAAGACTCATTAGTCCATCCGGGGAGACGACATCGTGCATAGAGAGAGAGAGAGAGAGAGAGAGAGAGAGAGAATTCCCAAAGATCCTGGAACACGAAGGAACAAAGAGATATTTTCACGAAATAATCGTGAATGACTAAAATATATCCTTCTTAATAATCTGTATCATCTATAGGCCTATCAACCCAACCTTCTTCCCCCCCCCCACCCCCACCCCCAGCCTGTATAAACCCCCCCCCTCCCCAAGATCTGTAAAATGATAACCAAGTGACTATTCGAAGGGTATGATTGTAATCTATAGACAAGAAATAGTTTAGCACACCAAAAGACTTTAAACCTGAACAAGTTACCAATTGGGGAAATAATTAACTTGGGAGAGAGACAACTTGCTTATGAGCGAAACAAGTTTCTTATGAGATAAACAAGTTGCTTATGAAAGAGAGACAAGTTGCATATGAGAAGAAATAAATTACTTATGACAGAGACAATTTGCTTAAGAGAGAGACAAGTAACTTATGAATGAAACAAGTTACTTAGGAGATGAAAAAATTACTTAAAGAGACTTACAAGTTACTTATGTGAGAAACGCATTACTTGCGAGAGAGACAATTTGCTTATGAGAGAGACAAGTTGCTTATGAAAGAAACAAGTTACTTAGGAGATGAAAAAATTACTTAATGAGAGAAAGAAGTTACTTATGAGAGAAACAAAATTACTTATGACAGAGAAATTACATATGAGAGAGACAAGTTACTTATGAGAGAGACAAGTTACTTGTGAGAGAAACGAGTTACCTATGAGAGAAACAAGTTACCTACATATGTGTATACATAGAGGACACGAGAATACCCTTCAAACAAAGATGATCTCTCACAGGCCTACCAGATGACCTGACCACGAAAAAGGCAAAGTAAACACAACGGTTCCCCTGGGGGAGGAGGAGAGGTGGGGGGGAGGGCCAACTTCTTCGTGTGGGCCTCATCATAATCACAATGATAATTAACCAAGAAGTTTTTAGCTACAGAATAAAACTGCACTTTTATACTTATAAGTGTTTAATTCACACTAACTGGAGTAAGTCAGCTTAAAAAGGAAGTTATTTAGGGGAAACTTGCCCCTATGCCATCCTGCATAGGAGGCGACTTTCTCATAACCACACACTACCCTATCGACTCTACATACATTCTGCTACACAAAACGAGGTCCCTGTCGCCTTTTGTCCAATCGTATCACGGAACTATCGCTGCTTATGTAAAAACGATAAGCGTGAATCGGTATTTCCTCAAAATAATGACTGTCAAATTATTTTACGCAATGCATGATAAGCCTGAAACGAACAATATATTATAAACGCTCGCCTATTGGCATACAGCGCACAAGTGTATACGTATACGCGCATGAACATACTTAAATACACAAGATATACTTTTCAGGATACCTATGTATACACAGGAATTTTTATTTGAAATCTGAATAATGATATTGAGATTTCTTATATAACTTTAGGAACTGGGTAACAAAAATATTTATAAATAAAAGGACAACTTGTATATATATATATATAAATATATATAATAATATTATAATATATATAGTATGGTGGTGTGTGTGTGTGTGTGTGTGGCTAGGTGACCTCGTCGTGATTATGGTATCGTGAGTCCGTTTCCCGCTACCGGACATCATCTTTTCATCATATTTCCTTGACATTTGGATCACAAGGCTTTGTAAGTGACAAGCGTATCCAAAACAAGAGCAAAGAATGTGAGAAGTTAAGAGGGCTATTACAATTACATATGTATCTGGTAAAAATGAGAAGTAGATTCTGCATATTTATCTAGTTATAGAGACCAAACAACAAAAATACCAATAAAAACAATTCAACACTGCACATCTTCACAACAACGTGATGCCCGCCATCTTAAACCATTACAAACGCGCGTCGCTAAAGCAAAGGTAAAAAAAAAAAAAAAAAAAAAAAAAAAAAAAACACACGCCCAGGTAAAACTCTTTTACGAGATAAGCGGAGTCTATTTAAACGATCTCTCCTTCAAAGAGACAAAACCATTTGCAGTAGCAAAAGAACCGATTTTGGGGGGTGGGGGTTGGAAGGGGGTTGGGGGGAGGAGATTCCTGACGTTCAGTAGGACACTGAGGAGGATTAAGCTGTTCCTAAAGGAACGCCTTGACGTCCTAAAGACGACACTTGAGGGACACCTTTGAGTCTCGAATTGCGAATCGACGTCACTTGATTTTTCACTCGCTCTAATCAATGGTCAAGAGAGAGAGAGAGAGAGAGAGAGAGAGAGAGAGAGAGAGAGAGAGAGAGAGAGAGAGAGAGAGAAACGTAAAATCAGTTTCCTCGCAATTCGTCAGGAGGTCTAGACAAGAACCAAATGTGTTTCAACTGTCATGAACGGATAGACAAGAATAGCCAAGCGTGGCCATATGACGTCACTACATTCATTCATAAAAAGACATTGTACTACGAAATGGGCCAGGAAATCGACCTAAAATTCGAGACCTTCCATTAAATATTCCGAGTGAGTAATCAATCAGCATCGTTCATAACATAAAGCAGATCTATCTTCTTTTTTTGTCTTTATATCTTCAGCTGGAACACCCTTGTGGACAGAGTCAACAGACTATAAACCCAAGAGGGCTCCGAAGGGTTCACCTGGAAATTGCCACTGAGGAGGTGCACCTGGAAACTGCACTCAGGAGGTGCACCTGAAATTGGCTACTGAGATCCACCTGGAAATTGACACTGAGGAGGTCCACCTAGAAATTGACACTGAGGAGGTCCACCTGGAAACTGCCACTCAGGAGGTGCACCTAGAAATTGCTACTGAGGAGGTCCACCTGGAAATTGCCACTGAGGAGGTCCACCTGGAAATTGCCACTGAGGAGGTGCACCTGGAAATTGACTGAGGTCCACCTGGAAATTGTCACTGAGGAGGTTCACCTGGAAATTGTCACTGAGGAGGTCCACCTAGAAATTGACACTGAGGAGGTCCACTGGAAATTCATGGAACATCTTCGAACAGATCAAGAATAAAACAAGACAGACGGATTTAATATTTCTCAAAATACCCAATTAACTTCAACCAAGTCTGGAAAGACTTAAGAGTAATCCCCCATCAATCCCAACCAGGTCAAAATACAAAACAGTAATAGAGGAATCTCCATGAATCCCCATCCCTCCCCACAGAACAAGATGATCCAGGGATACGAAGATTGAGTCACAACGGGAGAGGGGCAGGAATAATATAGCGGTGTGCTTCTTCTTCTTCTATTTCTTCTTCTTCTTCTGCCCTTGACAAACAAAGCAAGGAGGAAGGACACTGACTCCCTTGTGCCCCCCGCGACAGAGCCACCAGATCTGTCGCAACAACAACAACAACAACATGACAAAAAAAAAAACAACCACAACCTGATCACCAGCCGAATGACAATCATGTTAATGGTGGGGTATTGGAGCATCATATTACAACGACCCCTTATGGTCCCGTTTCTTGTTTTCTTTTTCCGTCGACTCACGGAGCCTTATTATCTAATACCCACAGTTCAAGTTTGTTTAGCAACTATGCACTTTGTATACCAAGCATCGGGTCCAGATAACTATAGATATATTGATTTTTATAGCCTCGGAAATAACACTGACTTTTTTTTATGCAGTCGTATGGGTTCTTATAAACTCAAGATATGACTGTTTTTTTTTTTAACTTAACTCATGACTGACTCATTCACATAGCCATACGGAATTTCTAAACTCCAGAGAACGCTGACTCATGAGATTCTCTTATATATAGCAGTATGGATTTTACAACTCAAATAACAGTGCCTCTTTCTATAAAGAGACAAACGATAAATAAAATTGATAAGACTTTGGAGAAAAATTGCCAAAAATTCTCAAAATCACGAAAAATTTTAAAAATCAGAGTAAGATTTCCATCTCCAGCTTATATCAAATTTCACTCAACAAACCACTAATCTCCCAGTATCATAGCAAAGGAGGCCTAGACAGAAGGCCTATAATAATAGAGAGAAATATAAGATGACTCTCATAATACCTTTTAAATATTCAATATAAAACATCCAATTCAGACACAGCAACCTTACTTCTCAATCCTACCACCAGATGGCTTAAAAACGAGAGAGAGAAATGACGTCACGGACTTCTTATGCTAACTTCTGAAGCCTTATTTATATTCTCTTGACGACATGTGAAGACATCACTCGCTATCTTGAAACAGACAGTGGCTGTTTATAACTATTTATAGCCTTGTCAGCGTAGTCTGGTTACAGTAGTCTGGTTTACAGTAGTCTGGCTACAGCTATCAAGGAACTGCGAAGTTATATAGTCGATATCAGAACACGAGTTTGTATTATGTCATAATTTACAATGGTCCGAGTGCAAGGTGCTTATGTAATATTAGAGGGATTCAGCTTGTTTCAACTCATCAACTGGGGTTACAAGGAATTACATAATACATAAAAGTAATTAAAAGTAAATTACAAAAGATCTTATATATATATATATATATATATATATATATATATATATTATATATAATTAATTATAATAATATAATAATATAATCTATATTTTAAATAAATTGTATATCAATTATATATATAAATATATATATATATAGAATTTTTTAACATATATAGAGTGATATATATATAAAATAATATTTACCTATATACATATTAGATTCCTTTAACCCCAGTGGAGAAAAGTTACAAGGTCTATATATTCTATATGTTATTTAATAATTATATATATATGATAATATAAATAATAATAATAATTTTCAGCGAAACCAAACCTTTTCAATTAATTTTTTAATAAAAATTAATAATTAATATTAAATATTCAAGCCAGAACTAAACCCAGGTATTTTCACCCTAATGAGGTGGCGATATTCCAATGTACACAAAATGTCTGTCGACACAAACAAACACCCCATGTCTCTCTCTCTCTCTCTCTCGTCTCTCTCTCTCTCTCTCTCTCTCTCTCCACTAATGAGTGTATAGGGACCACACTTTACGTTTAGGGTTTAGTTCGTCTAAACATTTGCCCCAGTACATTCTTCCGGGAGTATGTAGTGGGATTTTGTGAATAATCAATAATAATAACCTAATAATATAATAATATAATAATAATAATATAATAATAATAATAAATAATAATAATAATAATGAATTCATTCCAGATTGGTGTAAAGAGATTTTTAACTTTTTAGTAATATAATAAATATAATGATGATGATAATAATAATAATAACAATAATAATAAAAACAAAATTCATTCCAGGTTGGTATAATATATTTTGAATTATAATAATAATAATAATAATAATAATAATAATAATAATAATAATAATAATAACACTTCCTTCCTACAGTGTGTTACATACAGTGAATAACAGTCCACAATACAAATAACAACAACACCAACAACTACAACAATCATATTACTGGTAACATCACAATCGACTCCTAATCCAATTTCCTGCTCGAAAACAATGTCACCTTTTCCCCACTTTCTCTCGAAGAAAGTTCACCCTTTCTCATCCAGAAATTGCAAGTTTCTCAAATCAATAAGCTATGCTGTTCCTTACCGTCAAAAATGACGGTCTGAATCCGTTACTCAGTGTATAATTAGTTATTCAGAAGGTCATTCATGCTTTGTGAAGTATATATCTTTCGTTGTTTTTACTATAATATTTTTATTCGCTTGTATCTATTTATGCTAATTATCTTCTTGAATATTAAATTAAAAGAAATAGTATATTGAAAATCAATTCAATATTATATATGTATATTATATATATATATAATATATAATACTATATAATATATATATATATATATAGTTACTCAAAAGGGTTTTCTATATAATTATTCCTACCCAGACCAGAATTCAAGCCTACGCATTCCTGGTTCAGAACACAGGAAGCCAGTGACTCAATGCACTCGACCATCAAGAAATAAATTCTTTTTATACATAGAATTCGCGACAAAATATCATATTTATGATAAGTATTTCCGTAATATATCAGGTCTTTACAGTGTATACGTTCTAATGATTATAATTAGTATGGAAAGTATTGAGTTCTTTATATGAATTTCAGATTACATTATCAAAACAGCATATATTTCACCATCGGTTTAATCGTGATAAACCTGGTTCATCTTCACTTATATGGGTTTATTTTGGGTTATTACAACCGAATTATCATATGAATTTAATAAACTCTTCTTCCTTAGAGCACTGGCGCTATTCAGAGCCCGAAATTCTCACCCCCCCCCACCCCCCCCAAAATAAAATAAAAAGTTTCACGTAATTTTTCTGACGTACATGGCATGCATTTCGACAAAACCCCCCAACCCCCCTTCATCCCCCTGCCCTCCTGCCCAGGGCCAAACACCCCCTTCTCCCCCACAAAACTTGAGATCACAACAAAGAGAGAGGCATTGTTACGAACAAGACGGATATAGGCCTCATTACCATAATGAGCTGATCGGCGCATAACGCTTACCACTGTGCAAAGATGTTTTTTTTATTATAAAATTGTTTTTTTTATCTCACTATCACTAGGGGGTTGGGGGGAAGGATTATTACTATCACCATCAGCTGACTGACCGTCATTATCACCGCCATCCTCACCATCATTTCACTGTATTGCATCTTTAAAACTTTTTTTTTTTAAGGAAAAATATTCTTTTTTAATCTCACCATCAGCAGACTCGCTGTCATTATCACTATCATTCTCACCCTCTTTTCCCTGTATTGCATTTTTTATGAGGAAAATAACCTTTTTTTTATTGTCATCTCACACAATCACAGTTGAATTCTTGAATTCTTACTATTTTTTTAAGAAAAAATATTTGTTATCTCACAATCACTGGGGGAATTCTCACTATCATCCTCAGACTCACTATTTCCTCACTAACAATCTCACCATCTCTTTCACTAGCCTTGCTCTTTTCAGACATGTGGTCATTGCCCTCTCTACATGACAAATCATGACACTCTTAAATTTCACAATCACACGAAACTTTATACACAAAGTCCAACAGTGGAATTCAATTGAATTCAATGAAATTCAATGGAATTCGTTAAATTCTGGGCACGATTTCTCAGAAATCAGTAGCTGTATGGCAGGTTGACCACACACGTCACTCAAAAAAAATCACGTAACACATTAATTCAACAAGAATTGAATATATACTAACAGACATTACACAGACTACGAACGAAAACAATACACCCTCAAGTACAAGTTTGTATGTAGCCGTACCCAATCGCGCACGAAGTGGGTACGTAAAATACGTAAAACTTTGAGTCTTTGAATTTCATTCAGATATCTTTTAGGCAAACTGTACCACCGAGAAGTGAATTTGTGAATCACTTTTTTGTAATAAATTCTGTCAGCTTCGTACGCAGAAGCGCTAAACCATCGAGAACCGATATCCTCTTTTGTATACTTTGTACGCAGAAGTACCCCAAAACAGGAGGAGTATACGCGCGCGCGCACACACAAACACAGTAGCACTGGTCTAGATCACTCGCTCACTAAACAACACGACGAGAGGGCAGCCTGAGCGTACAAACACGCACAAACGCATACATATACACCAGCCCTGCAGCGCCGGTGGGGGCAAACTATACCACTGCCTCCTCCCCCCCTCCCTCATCCTCCCTCTCTCTCTCTCTCTCCCTCCTCCAACAGCCCAGGACTGCCCCTCCACCAAATCTCCAGCTATACCCGTATCGACATTCACCTGAAGGAGTATCTTCAGAAATAAACAGATTCGTTAATGATCCGATAAATGAAATCGTTAATCATTCTCTAAATAAACAGATTTGTTAATGATTCGACAAATAAAATCGTTAATTATTCGATAAATAAAAAGATCCGTCAATTATTCGATAAATAAAATCGTTAGTTATTTGATAAATAAACAGATTACTTAATTATTCGAAAAATAAAATCGTTAATTATTCGCTAAATAAACAAATTCGTTAATTATTCGATAAATAAAATCTTTAATTATTCGCTAAATAAACAATTCATTAATTATTAGATAAATAAATCGTTGATTATCCGCTAAATAAACAGATTAGTTAATTATACGCCAAATAAAAATATTCGTTAATTATACACTAAACAAAAATATTCGTTAATTATTCCATAACAAACAGATTCGTTAATTATTCGCTAAATAAACAGATTCGCTAAACAAATAGAATCGTTAATTATTCGCTAAATAAATATATATTCGTTACAGTTTAGTTGATAATATTCCTTAACTTACACATGCACATCACAATTTAATAAGTGATTTTCAAACTAATGTTAACCGTGCTTCGGAATTAAACTGTCACAATTGACACGTGTGGTTATATCAATTATACCTGGCTGGGCAAACCTGAGTTTTCTTATTCGGGCATTTCGACATAATTTGGGCATTCGTCCCTTTGTCTGTCTGTCTGTCACACTTTGTGCGTAGACCTTTGTCACGGAACAATAAGGATATTCGGAAAACGTATCTCTTGAGATAAGATTAGATACTGTGAACTTCGTATTGCCTTCCTCTCTCTCTCTCTCTCTCTCTCTCTCTCTCTCTCTCTCTCTCTCTACAGTTTATGAAAAAATCTCGCTCTCTGTCTTTGCACATTTATTGGTCGTCTTTTCTCTCTCTCTCTCTCTCTCTCTCTCTCTCTCTCTCTCTCTCTCTCTCTCTCTAACTAACAAGTCTTTGAGACATCCTAATCCTTGTATCTCTCTCTCTCTCTCTCTCTCTCTCTCATCTTGCTGTCTATATGTTAATTATAAATTATTTCTCTAGCAATCATTCTCTCTCTCTCTCTCTCTCTCTCTCTCTCTCTCTCTCTCTCTCTCTCTCTCTCAGATAAAGAAATAATAACCTATCTTACACAATGTCTAATATCTTCGTTATCAATTCGAACCTGGGCAGGTGTTGGGGTGTTGGGGGGTGGAGGGGGTTGGCGTCCTTAACGCTCGCAACGTTTCAGAGAAACGGGAGTAAAACTGAGTGAAATTGAACGAAAATAACTGAAACTGAATGAAAATAATTGAAACTAATTGAAACGTAATGAAACTAACTGAAACTATGTCAAAACTGAGTGAACTTTTCGCCTGTTAGTTATCCGCTCT
>NC_061104.1:4057148-4059648 GCF_015104395.2 Macrobrachium nipponense
ATTATTTTTTAAAAATATATTCTAATATGAAGGCCACTATTATTCGACTCCAGAAATTTGAACTCAAGTGTTCAAGTGACAAGTCTCCTAATATTTCAAGTTGCGCTCAACTCAACACTTGGTCTTTGTATTGAGACCAAGGGTCGTTGTCTCCTCTCACGAATGGCTTTTATTTTTGTTTCGGGAAAGAGCTTTCTAAAGAGAGAGAGAGAGAGAGAGGAGAGAGAGAAGAGAGAGAGAGAGGTTTAAGGAAGATGTTTATTTACTAAGGTATTTTTAAATCTTTGAAAATACATTGTTAATATTTTATAAAATACATTGGTGTTTTATTTTATAAATATTAACATACACACACACACACACACAGACTTAAAAAGCAGCCAGACCAGGATGTCGTTGAGTATAAATTTATTTGATTTCAGGAAAGAGCTTTCAGTGAGAGAGAGAGAGAGAGAGAGAGAGAGAGAGAGAGAGAGAGAGAGAGAGAGAGAGAGAGGCTTAAAAAGCAGCCAGACCAGGATGTAGTTGAGTAGAAATTTATTTGATTTAAGAAAAGAGCTTTCTGTGAGAGAGAGAGAGAGAGAGAGAGAGAGAGAGAGAGAGAGAGAGAGAGAGAGAGAGAGAGAGACTGAAACAGCTTGACTTGTATGCAGTTAGGTAAAAAATTTACCTCATCTTGCAAGAGTAACTGGTTCTTACTTGCAACGAGAGAGAGAGAGAGAGAGAGAGAGAGAGAGAGAGAAGAGGGGGAGGGCGAGGTTAAGACATTAGAAACCGTACAGTGGTTAGTGGCGTAACGCTTTCTGATAAATGCTACCGGTGCCCATTTAAGCTGAACCCCGATGAGAGAGAGAGAGAGAGAGAGAGACAGAGAGAGAGAGAGAGAGAAGAAACCACTCCATACATAACAACATCGCCGCCGTATTACCACTCCACTTTTTTTCGTACGGGTATACCTCGACCACCTGTCCCTAATGAATGAACTTGAATCAACAGGTGTCCAGCGTATCTCTCGTCTACCCAGCACCACCTTGAAAGACACCCTCTCTCTCTCTCTCTCTCTCTCTCTTCCACTCCGGTCTGAAAACCCCTCGACCTCCGGAAAACGTTGTGCCCCGGGCAACTAACAGACACAAGAACTTCCTTCAGTTTGACACCCCACCCCACCACCATCCCAATCCCCCACCCCTTTAAAACCCATCCTACAGCCAACTCCTCCATCCTACACCCGCCTCCCCCACCCATCCTACCATTCTGAAGGACCCCCATCCTACACCAGCCTCCCCCCATCCTACCATCCTGCAGGGCAACCCCCTCCCTTTCCCTTTCCCCCTAAAACCCACCTAACAGCCAGCTTCCCTATCCTGCAGGACCCTATCCTACCATCCTACAGGACCCCAATCCTTCCATCCTGCAAGACCAGCCCATCCTACCATCCTACAGGACCCCCATCCTACCATCCTGCCGTGTGCCGTTGCAAAATCATCTTGCATCCCACACTGGCCCCTCCTGTCTTGTTAAATTAGGAGTGACTATCACTAATCTGTAATTAGGATGACGTCACTGCTCAGAATACGGAAGGTGAGGTCACCCACTTTCGGGACTGCGTTATATATAGGTGTCTCTTGAAGAATATACAGGTTACAGAAGACAGATACAGATATCGTACCTGTATCTGGGTATTTCTATCATTTGACAGAATACAGATACAGATATTGTACCTGTATCCTGGTATTTTTATATGACTAAAATACCAAGATACAGGTACAATATCTGTATCTTGGTATTTCTATCATTTTACGGAATACACATGCAGATAGCGTACCTGTATCTGGGTATTTTTATCATTTTACAGAATACAGATACAGATATTGTACTTGTATCCTGGTATTTTTATATGACTAAAATACCAAGTACAGGTACAATATCTGTATCTTGGTATTTCTATCATTCTACAGAATACAGACAGATATTGTACCTGTATCTTGTTATTTTTATCATTTTACAGAATACAGATACAGATATTCTGTATCTGGGTATTTTTTATCATTTTAGCTTGGTATCTTTATGACTTAAATACCCAGGTACAGGTACAATATCTGTATCTTGGTATTTCTATCATTTTACTGAATACACCTACAGATATTGTACCTGTACCTGGGTATTTTTATCATATTGACGGAAGATACAAGGTCTGGGGACAGATTACAGAATACAGGTACAGATGGTAAAATGTAAACATTTTTGTCAAGTGTTAATATCAATTTTGGATTAGGGAGTTATTTATATAAAATAAAAAAGCTATGCCAGTTGCCACAGCTTATTATATCAATCCATGTCAGTTTTCAGTACTCATATAACAAAATAAACATTAAAATAAAAATATCCAAATTAAACAAAAATTGACAAAAATATCAATGACCCTCTCTCTACCTTACCTCTTATCCGAAAGTTTTATTTCATCCACATTTTTTATCAGTCACGTTCTTCGCCTATTCTC